>NW_026974869.1:0-300000 GCF_030014295.1 Loxodonta africana | reverse complement strand
AGGAATGTGGCTCAGGGCAAGTCTATCATATTCATAAGCATAATTTTCAAAACAAAATGGAAACTGGCAAGATTTCCACTTCTCTTGTTGAGAGATATGAATGCAATATTCACTTCCTGCTAAAGAAAAACAAAATACTTTGTTTTCAAAAGAAAGTTCTCTTATAGAAGGGTGTGACTCAATATGGAAATTTGCTGAAATTCTCCCTCTGAATGGTACAAACTTAGTCAAAAAAGGCAAAGTTCATTCTACCCAGTGCGCAGATGTATGAGCAGTATATTCAGCATGTAGGAAGCACTTGGTTCTCACAGTCAGAGCTATGTCTGGCTCTTTACACGCTCATGGGTTGTGGTTAATGCACTCACCATTTGGTCAGGCAAACAATCTCTGGAGAAATGGACAGTCAAGAAATAAAGTGATAGAGGATGCTGTTATAGAAGGCGTTATGCGTATTCTGAGGGAAGATTAAAGTGGGTCATGTAGATGACAACAAAAAACCCAGGCATTGGCTCAAAAAACAATAGAATGCCTTTGGCATAACCCCCAGAAGTGGTCACTTGAATATTTAAAATGAATGACATACAATTATGCCCACAATAATAACATATTCCACTAAGCCAACCAAAGTCACTGATGTGATAGGAGGCCATGCTGTATAGCAATAGCAGAAAAGCTCTTAAAATAGGGCCAAGGACCAATGCATAGTTGTAGAGAAATTGCAAAGAACCATTGGCTACAACTCCTGGTGGCTTAAAATGAATTTATCCTGAAATAATTTTTTTGAAAGATTTTTAATTCCACTTTGGGCTTCACTTAGTCTATAATTCAAACCACAGCTGAAAACACTAGCAAACTATTCAAATAAGACATTACATACCAATTAATTCTTCCAAATTACATCTCATTGGACCAAATCAAAAATTTTCCCATGGCCAGAACCAAAAACCAAACCCATTGCCGTAGAATTGATTCCAACTCATGATGATCCCATCTGTTACAAAGTAGAACTTCCACACAGGATTTTTTTTTTTTTTTTTGGCTGTAATTTTTACAGAACCAGATCAACAGGCCTTTCTTTCACAGTGCTGCTGGGTGTGTTCAAATCACCAACCTTCAGGTTATTCATTCAGTACAAACCACTTGCACCACCCAAGGATGGAATACAGATATATGGGAGGTTGGTTATAGCTAAATCCATGTTTGGCTGGATACAGATCCATACCTGGTTGAGTACAGACCCTTGTGAGGTCACATAAAAAACCATGTGTGGTTGAATACAGGCCATATGTGATCAGATACATGCCATTGTATGGTAAACTATAGCATCATGTGTAAATGGATATAGACCTGTGTTTAGTCAAACAGTCATCTCAGTAGGCAGATACGAACCCATGTGTGATCAGAAACAGATCCACATGTATTCACATACAAATGTGTGTGTGCAGTTTCAGTACGCAGAATTAAAAACTTACATAATCATTGGAGGGATTGGAGGAGCTGGCTTTTGGATATTGGAGTGGACCCAGTTGAGGTCAAGAATTGACAATCTAAGCTGTGATCCAGAGATGAGGAAGCTGGTTTCAGAAGGAAAGGTCAATGCAACTACTTCTCAAAGTCCTTCCCTGCTTGGAGGTTAAAAAGATAATTTACTTCAAAAGTTTTAAAGCTTTGCTTTTCACATTTATGTCTTTAACCTATATAGAGCTTGAATTTTAAGGTAGTGTTTGAGGTGGTAATATGGATAACTAGATTTTTCCAGCACCATATATTGAACAACCATTCCATTTCCTACTACCCTGCAATGCCATCACTATTATATATAAAATATCTATGGATCCATTGTTCTGTTTCTTGAATTTCTTTTTCCATCAATTCGTCTATCTATGAGCCAATACTATAGTGTTTAAATTACTGCATTGTTTCAGATACTATAGTTATATAACAAATTGCTCCAAAATTTAGTGGCTGAAAACAACAATCACTTTATTATCTCAGATGGTTTCTCTAGGTCATGAATTTGTAAGCAGCTCAGCTGGGTACTTCTGGTTCATGGTTTCTCATGAGGTTAAAATCAGAAGTGATTGGGGATGAGGTCATCTAACAGATTTCTTTATCATATATCTGGTACCTGGTCTCGAAAGTCTTGAAAAGTGATGGCTGGAATAACTGGCACTGTTTGGGCATCTCCCTCTATTTCTATGTAGTCTGTCCATATAGTTTCTCAACCATGGAGACTTTTACATGGTGAATCAGAGCTCTAAAAGTATGTGTACCAAGAGAGTGAGCAAGGTAGAAGCGCATTTTCTTATTTTATCTAACCTTGGAAGTCAGGTAGAATCACTTCTGTCATATCTTATTAGTCCCCAGAGTCATAAATTCCCTTCCATGTTCAAATAGAAAGGGCATAGACGCCACCATTTGAGGAGGAAGTGGCAATATTCTGGAAAAGCATATATAACAGGATATAATGTGGTAGAAATATAATATGCCACAATATGTCCTTTGGCTTCAACAATGCACATCCCCTCCACAAGAAAAATATACTCACTGTCCCCTTTCACAAGGTCCCTCTCTCAACCCTCATCCAATGACAGTATCGAGTTCTGACTTAAGGGTCAGTATCTTATCATCTAAATCGTGTCCAAGTGTGGATGAGACTCCTGAGGTGTAGTTCCGTTCAATCTGAAGACCTATGAACTAGAGATACATTACCTGCTTCCTAATCTCCACTGCCCCCATCTCCCGCCCAATGTACAATGCTCTGACAGGTATGGGATAACTTCTATACCCACTTACGTTCAAAAAGGGGAAACATGAGAGGTGAACAGAAGTGATGTTCCATAGATATTTGACAACCTATTTAGACACATGTTATTTCCAGGTCCTTGGTTATCTGTCTAGTACTTCTGGTAGTGATTTTTCCATGCATCTTGTCCTAAAATACCTTTGGGATTTTGATTCTGCTTTCTGAATTATCCATCCTTTTCCCTAATATATGGTTTGTGTTTGTAGCTTACCAAAGATATTTGAAGAATGTGGGGGTGATTCTTAACACATTCAAATTTAATTTACTTGCTTGTCTTGGAAAAAGATGGAAAGACAGATTTTGATCTTTACATTTTGTGATTTGTCTTTATATGATAAATCCTTTAGAACAAATTCAAAGGCTATATTTGCTTATGATCTTTCAACATCTTCATTTCCCAAAAGGCTGGTATCATTTGGAAACCAATGTGGGTAACTGTCTTATTACCTAGTGCTGCTATAACAGAAATACCACAAGTGGACGGCTTTAACAAACGGAAGTTTATTCTCTCACAGTCTATAAGGCTAGAAGTCCAAATTCAGGGCACTGGTGCCAAGGGAAGGACTTTTCTCTCTGTCTGCTCTGTCAGGAGGTCCTTATTATCAAATTTCATCTGGACTAGGAGCTTCTCAGTGCAGGGATCTCAGGTCCAAGGGACATACTCTTCTCCTAGCACTACATTCTTGGTGGTATGAGGTCCCTCTGTCTCTCTGTTCATTTCTCTCTTTTATATCTCAAAAGAGATTGGCTTAAAACACAACTTAATCTTGTAGACTGAGTCCTGTCTCATTAACCTAACTGCCTCTAATCCCAACTCATTTATATCATAGAGATAGAATTTACAACACATAGGCAAATCATGTCAGGTGGCAAAATGGCGAGCAATCACACCATACTGGAAATCATGGCTTAGCCAAGTTGACACATATTTTGGGGGCACACAATTCAATCCATTACAGTTACTGAAGTAATTATATAGATCAATTAGACAAACAAAGCAATACCTTTTGCTTGAATCACTCTGTAACAAGTGAGAATATCAGCTATTCCATGTAGGGAAACGATAAACAGGTTGAGACTCAGGAAATCTGAATACTTAGTCTACCACAGTCTGAATGTGCAATTTTGTAAATGTCTATTTCTTCTCTCAGTCTCAGTTTCCTCATTTTCAAAATGAAAAGAATCTATCTACCTACGTACTGACCGACCAACAGACCAGGCTACCGACCAACCAATCCATTCATCCATCTATCCATCCCTCCATACATCCACGCATCCATCTATTCATCGTTTATCTACCTATCTGTCATCTATCATCTATCATCTATCTGCTTATTTATATATAATCACATTCTGGCCTGTACGTACTTAAATTCTCAGAAAATTCTCATTATAATGTCATATGAATAGGATTTTACTCTGCTCAGTAGGAAAATGGGGTCCAATTCTTTTCAGAGACTTCTGATTTTGTAGAACTCTTAAGTTAGGTAGAACACATAACGGAACTGAAACAGAATAAGCTGGCTTTTAGTTCTACTGCTCAGTAGTTACACCACACTGTGCAAGTGAAATGAAGCATTCTGAGCCTAGGCTTTCCCATCTGTGAATCAGGAATAATATACACATGGGGTTATTTGAGTTTAAATGTGAAAGTGGATTGCAAATACTAAGTGTTCAATATAGTATCCAAAAAATCAAAATCAAACCTGTTGCCATCGTACTGATTCCACCTCATGGTTACCCCATGTGTTACATAGTAGAACTGCTTCATAGGGGTTTCTTGGCTGTAATCTTTACAGAAGCATGTCATCAGGCCTATCTTCCGTAGAGCTGTTGGGTGGGTTCAAACCACCAACCTTTAGGTTAGTAGTCAAATGAAAATTGTTTGTGCCACTCAGGGGCCTACTTACTTTTAATGATGAATTTAGGGTGGGTTAGAAATACTATTTGGACAGGGGTAGTAATACGTTACTAACTGACTTAAACAAATAAGTATATATCCATTTCCCTTTGAGTTTATTTCGACTCATAGTGACCCTATAGGGCAGAGTAGAACTGCTCCATAGGGTTTCCAAAGAGTGGCTAGTGGATTTGAACTCCTAAACTTGTGGTTAACAGTTGTAGCTCTTAACCACTGTGCCACCAGGGCCCCAAAGAAGCATGTAAGTAGTTCTAAATTCTTGTTCTAAATTCTCCTGAGAGGGAAGATGGACAATTCTCAGGGGACTTAGAGAGATAGGCATAGTTCAAATTCCTAAGTGTTTTTTTGAATCCATTTTTATGCCTCCCCCAGTTAGGATGAGAGTCTTCTTAAAGCCTTTCTTGATAGACAAATAATAAAGAAGGATCATAGTAACTACTTAGGTAAGTTCTTACATGGGAGATAACATGGGGTCAAGGTCAAGAGCAGGATTTGAGGCCAGAGAGAGCTGAATTAGATCTTCGGACCTGCTCTTCACTAACCATATGTTCTGGGTTAAAAGGCTAACTCTATGTCTCAATTTTCCTATATGCAAAATAGAAAGAATAACCTTCCTACTATATATAGTGCTTTAAAAAAAATTAAAAGAGATAATTTATGTGAAGTGCTTTGCACACTGCCTAGCATATAAGAATATAAGAAGCAATCATTTAATATTAGTTTTTGATCAATGCATGTAATAATAATGCCTAAATTTTTTTAACCTTTATACAGAACTTTATAATTTATGAAACATTTTCATATGTCCTGTCGGGAAAGTAGGCTTAATTTCTTCAGTCCTTAATTTCCTCAGGACTCACTCTGAGATCTAAAAAATGGAGGTAAAGATAAGAAGGAGGTATGAGAAAGGGTGGGAGACCAGTGGACAGCAGAGATCTTCTTGGGGATGTGGAATGCTTAGCAATAAGGAAAAAAAAAGTGGGATTGAAGGGGAGGGCATCAGTGAGTGACTACCTTGCAAGAAAATCTATATATTGATGTCAGAAAATTAGATTTCACCTTCATACTAAAACACTAATCGTGTGAGAGATTCTGCCTCTATCTACTCAAAAGCCAAAATTGACCATTAATTCTGGTGATAGTGGTGGTTCTTGTGGTGGTGGTGGTGGCGATGGTGTATGTGTGCATGTGTGTGTGAAATACCTTACAATCACTTTGATAAAGAAGAAAAAACATAAAAGGCTCATGCTAGGTTCTTAAAAACCTCGCAGATAAATGAGAGTAAAATGTTTCCTCATCTTTTTTTATAAGTAGTTGCTTTTGGGTGGCATATTTACAGCCTCATAGAAAGAACAGTATAATTTCAATAGTCACAGTTGTATGTTATGAACTTTCACAGGCAGTAAACTTACCCTACTCTTAAAAATTTGAGTAAGAATAAAAGTAGTTGATATTGATTGTGCCTCTACTTTGGGCCAATTGCAGAGCTAGTAGTCTTGACACTCTCACAGCCACCCTTCAAGCTAGTTGTTCTCATTTGACAGAAAATAGTTGAGAGGTTCAGAGGTTAAACACATTTTACAGAATTACCTTTGCTAACTCTTTATTTCAGTGTAAGACTAGGGTTACAACTTACTGACTAACATCCAAAAACTTCCTTACCCTCTCTCTATCTTAGTTATTTTATCTTCTAAAAAAAGATAATAACAATGTATGACTCAATGTTGATACAAGGATTAAATGTGCCTGGCATTTCAAAGGCACCCAAGTAAACGTTACCCACGTTAATCATGGCATCTGTACGTGAGGTTGTCTCAGTAAAGGTCAACAATGCCCTTCATGGGGTGAAGTCCAAAACTTTGGAATAGTTCTTACCCTTCTTTCTTTCTGACAGCCCACATCAAGTCCATCAGCAGGTAGTATTGAAGCTACCGTCATCATATATCTACCTCCACTACGCCCATCCTGGTGCAAATCACAATCAAGTTTCTGCTGAATTCTTACAATATCCTCTTAACTAATAATCTCCCTGCTTCTACTATTGCCCCTCTATAGTCTATTCGCCACACAATAGTCAGAACAATCAATTCTAAGATTCAGACCACGCTGTTTTGCTGTGCAAAACTTTTCAATGGCTTTGTTTTTCACTTAGAATAAATTAATACCCCCTTAAAATGATCTACAAAGCCCTATCAGACCTGCCACTTATCAATCCTTGTTCATTGCTCTCCAGCCATACTGATCTCCTTTAGACAATGATGCCAAACACATTCCTTCCTCAGAGTGTTTTCACTTACTGATTTTTTTTTTTTTTTTGGTCTGGAATGTTCTTTCCTTAGCCGTCTTCTTGCATCTTTCTTCACTTCTTTCTAGTCTAGTTTACATGTTCCCTTTTCAAAGAGGCCTTCTCTGACTACCTTATAGAAAACAGCACCCCACCCCCAGATTCCAAATATCCATTACCCTGCTTAATATTCCCCATAGCAGATGTTACAATCTGAAATGCTATCTACTTTCTTTTTTATTAGCTTATTTTCTGTCTCCCCCTACTAGAATGTATGCTACGTGAGTGTAGAGACTTTGTTTGAATAGATGCTTAATAAATATTTGGTAAATGGCTTACTAAATGGATCTCAAAACTATATTTGATTAGGTAATCCTTCTCCCCCACCTCTCCCCAGACTCCACAGGTTTTATTTTGATTAATAAGGGTATTCATTATCTTAGTCATCTGGTGCTACCATAACAGAAATACCACAAGTGGATGGCTTTAACAAAGAGAAATTTATTCTCTCACAGTCTAGCAGGTTACAAATCCAAATTCAGGGTGTCAGCTCCAGGGGCCAGTTTTCTCTCTCTGTTGGCTCTGGAGGAAGATTTCTTGCCATCAATCTTCCCCTGGTTGAGCAGCTTCTCAAGCACAGGGAACCCACATCCAAAGGATACGCACTCTGCTCCAGGTGCAGTTTTCTTGGTGGTATGAGGTGCCCAACTCTCTGCTTGCTTCCCTTTCCTTTTTATCTCTTGAGAGTTAAAAGCTGGTGCAGAACACATGCCAGGGAAACTCCCTTTACTTTGCATCAGAAATGTGACCTGGGTAAGGCTGTTACAATCCCACCCTAATCCTCTTTAACATAAAATTACAATCATGATATGGAAGACAACCACACAAAACTGGAAATCATGGTCCAGCCCAAATGATACATTTTTCGAGGGACATAATTAAATCCATGACATTCATTTTCTCTAATTTTGTTTGGGAACGGAGTTAGAGGGGCTGATAAAATGTTCTTTAATATCATATATTGTTTATATTTGATTTCAATGTCTCAAAAAGAGATTTTAGAAATGAATTAAAACAACTCCCACCAATAAAATAATACAGAAAAACCCATGATGCAATAACACACAGAGAAAGAGAATCAGGATTTTTGAGAGTTTTTCAGCTTCCTCTCTAAGTAATTCTAATACACGAAGACAAAAGACTTTTCCAAAAAATATAAAATCATGGGTCTCATACAAATATAAAATGAATACATGACAAAGTTTTTGTTTAACACATTAATTAAGGAGGGAACCAGGAGTAAGTTATGATCCATTTAAAGGAGAATCCAGTGTAGCACATTTGTTCAATCAGGGATGTGTCATGAATTTACAAATAGACGCAAAACTGACTTTATCTGCAATAACTGAGGGAAATCAATTGAACCCTCTTCAGACAATATTTTCAATTTTATGGACAAGAATTATTTGCATTATCAGTTTTCTATAACTGGAAAAGTTGTAAAATAGCTCAAAGACAGTGAAAGGCATAACCCTCATAGAATCATGTAGCCCCAAGGGGAGTGCTATAGACAACACATAGCTTTTCATTGAAGACAGCCAGTAATCTTTTTAATATTTCAAAGTCTTTCACAATTTTTTTCTCACAGAAGTTAAATTTATTCAGCAGCTATACATCAAAAGAAGTAGAGATAATTTTTAAATAACCTAGAATTTTTTCAATTATTTCTATTATTTACAAAGAAAAAATACAAACTTTCCTTATCCATTGGAGTCCTAATAGGAAACAGCATGCTCAAAAAGGCAGATTAAAAAAAAAATTTTAATGAAGATTATTTATCAAGGTATGAAGGAAATTAGTTAAGGGTGATGATAAAGCTTGCCAGGGCTAGCTACCAGTAGGAAATCATTACCACCAGGAGGCCTGAGGGAACAAGGGGAAGAAATTACTACAAAAGGAAATATAACTGTAGGAGATATCCACCCAACAAGAGCTGTAACCCTAGTTAAAGGTACCCTGTTAACTTATAAACCACGGGACGGTCCCAGGAGAATAAACCCTGACATTCTTTTCTTCCCACCCTGTCCTCCTAACATTTATCTAGCACTTCCTGTTGGCCAGAGAAGAAGGAGGCCTGGTTGAGGAACACCATGGAAGCCCACCATGGAGGAGAAGAGTGAGAATAGATCTGAAGGGCTGAGAGGAGTATATCTTGCTCACTTTCCAACACTTTATTAAATTGTTTTTCTAGGTAAGATGGTGAACACTCCTATTTTGGAAAAAGAAAACACAGGAGAAAGAAGTAAATTGTCTTCCAACTTGTTTGCACACTTAATATTTATTGACTACCACCCTGAGTCAACCATTAAAGTAGATCTGTGGATAAAAAGGTGAAGAAGGCAGGCACAGCTTTGCTTCTCTGTGGCCTATTTAAAGGGCTCTTGAATGGAAGAGCCAGGTGGTTTGGTCTTAATCTGTGTATCGACAGTGTGTGAAACCAGAATCAATAGTTGGTTAGCAGCCGTAGCTCTTAACCACTTCTTCACCAGGGCTCCTTGTATACAGATATGTATATGTATACATATATGTATACATACAAATACTTACACAAACACACACTTGTGTATGTATATGTGTGTGTGTCATTTTTGCTGTGCGTTGTGTGATTGATTCTGACTCACAGCAACCATAATTGACACAGTAGAACTGCCCCATAGGGTTTCCTAGGCTGAAATCTTTATGGGAGCAGATGGTCAGGTCTTTTCTCCCACAGAACGACTGGTAGGATTGAAGTGCCAACATTTTGTTTAGCAACCGAGTGCTTATCCATTGTCCCACCAGGGATTCACACACACACACATATATGAGTTCTCTAACATTTCTTGCTGGCTGAGAAGGAATTTATAATGTGATGAGCTCCCTATGCCCGGATGTCCTCCAGCAAATGCCCAGTGACCACTTGTCACAAGATGTTGTAGATGGGATTCCAGCATCAATAGAAGAAGCTGGATTAGACAGTTTTCAATGGTTCTAATCTTTTTGTAAAATAGAAAAAGCATGTTTTTTCTCTTCCTGTATGCCAGGAAGGAAAACAGTTTATTTATTAAAATGCTTTGGTCTTATTTGAAAACAGAAAATATGAAATGCTTATCACCCTGCTATTAAAAATGTTGTCTTTACAGGATAATCCCAATATCTGTGTTCATCATCAGCACTGAAGCAGAAGAAAACAGGATGAATGTGACTGATTTAATTCTAATAGGACTTACACAGAATCCTCGGATGCAGAGATTTCTAGTTGTTGTTTTGTTTATCACCTACATTGTCACCGTCTCAGAAAACCTGCTCATTGTGGTCACCATAATCTGCAGTCAGACATTGAAATCCCCAATGTATTTCTTCCTGGCCTTCTTATCTTTAATAGATGCCTGCTACTCCTCTTCCATACTTCCTAAAATGCTAGCTGACTTGCTCTCTGAGACAAAAACCATCTCCTTCAATGGCTGCATGACACAGATCTTTACTGAACATTTCTTAGGTGGTTCTGAGGTTGCCCTCCTTGTGGTCATGGCCTATGACCGTTATGTGGCCATCTGTAGACCTCTGCACGATGTGACCATCATGAACCACCATATATGCTGCCTTTTAGTGGGGGTGTCTTGGACAGGGTTTTTTTTCCACTCTATTGGACAGATTCTTGTCACTTTCTGGCTCCCATTCTGTGGTCCCAACATTATGGATCACTTCGTGTGTGACATCTTCCCCCAATACAACTTGCCTGCACAGACACTTTCCTTGTTGGTCTCCTGATTGCTGTCAATGGTGGGGTCATGTCTGTGATTACCTTTGTAATGTTGTTGGTATCCTGTGTCTTCATCCTGCATTCGTTGAGGATTCATAGCTCTGCAGGAAGGAAAAAGGCCCTCTCTACCTGTACCTCCCACATCACTGTTGTTGTCTTGTTCTTTGTGCCCTGTATTTTTACATATCTGTGACCAGTGGTCACCTTTTCTATGGATAAAGGAGTATCTGTATTCTATACCCTTGTCACTCCCATGTTAAATCCCATTATCTACACAGTAAAGAATGCAGAAGTAAAAAATGCCACCAAAATGTTATTGAAAAGAAATGTAATTTCAGATAATAAATGACCCAATATGAAGATTTTAATTCTATCATAATCTTTATATTTTTATCTTACGTATATATGTATGTGGGTTTGTGTGTGTGTGTACATATGTATGTATACATATGCATATATGTATGTATATATATAGCTCTTTCCCACCTATATCACTTAACCCCCATAGAACCTTTACACAAGAATGGCATGGAGGTGGTGTCTGACATCCTCTAACTTCACAAGGGGAAAGGAGAATCAAAATCAACAGCGCAAGCCTGATTCCCTGCAGAAGTCAGACATGCCTCCTCTCTCAGCCATCTTTACTAATTCTGATACCAACTGTCCCTCCATGGCACTCTCTACTTCTCTGCTGGGTTCGGTAATCCATTGCAACGGCCACACAGAACTCAGATGATTATGGTGTTTATTAGAGAAGTAACAGTTACAATTCAGGCCCAAGAACATTCAAGATACAGCTCTTCCATCAGGACAGCCTCTTCCCAGCTGTGTTCACAGGTGTACCTCTCCCTGGTCCTAGGCATGTGCCCAAAGGCACTCAACTTTCTTCATGGGCCAGGAAGCCCACCAAGCCTTCTCCTGCCAGTTCTTTCTTCCCACCACTTCTCACCATCTTCAGGGTTATAGCTGGTTGTCTCTGTCGGTCTCTTTCTTCCGGGAGCTTCTTAGCACAGGAAACCCAGGTTCAAAGGATTCTGGCTGTTATTCTTTGGTGGCGGTGGGATCTCTTCTTTACCCCATTTGGTGTGGCTCATTTCAAGCCCAGTTGGGTGGCAAAACTGACCAATCCCTTTGGTGGGCCACAATTACCCTACCACAGAGTGCCGCTGGGAGTTACAAGACCGTGGCTAGACAGGCCACACAAAAGTGATCCTTCATATCACACTTTGCAACAATTATTCTGATTTACTGATGATAAAAATTAAGTTAAAAAGGGCTAAATGATCAGCCCAAGGTCAGAGGCAGAGCTATTTGAATCTGCATTTGTTCTAATTACAAATCCCATATTCTTTCAACCATTTCAAATTGTATCAGGATCAAAGGCAGCCTTTATTTTATACCAAAGCCTTTCTTGCTTTGTTGCAAATTGAAAATTCTCTTCTCTAATTGCAGAGTTGTATAACTGACTTGCACATATAAGTTGTTGTTACTCAGAACCCATATTGGCTACTGGTATCTAGGACAGTTTAGAAAGAAAATACTTGCTAATACTCTCTCAGCACACTGACAATATACCAATGTTGATAATTATATGGGCTTCTTGTCCTGTCAAGTAAAAGCTTTCAGTAATAAACTTTTAATTTATTACAGGTTTAATTGTATTTAAACCTATGTGGAATTTTAAAGTGTCCTTTGGTGGTCACAATGACCGTATAACATTGAAGTTTAGTTAACGTTATTATTTTACTGGAAAAAAAATAGGGGGGTCATAAAATTTAAATAATTAGATCATAGAACAAATAAATCAGCCTTGAGCCCAAATATCCTCACTTCACATCCTATGACTTCTTCATTATATATGTAATTCTTTTGTGCTAGACTCAGTTATACTTAGTTATGGTCTGTTTTTTAATTTTATGTCATACTTGTTGCCATCAAGTTGATTCTGACACACAGCAACCCTATAGCACCCTATAGTCCAAAGAGATACTGATATATTTGAACTGCTTACCTTTTGGGAGCAGCCAAACTTTTAACCACTATTCTACCAGGGCTCCATGTGTCATAGGAAGTGATATTTTATTAGACTTAAAATCATTTAAACAAAGAAACGAACAAAAAACCCATTTCCATTGAGTTGATTCTGAGTTATAGAGATCCTATAGGACAGAGTAGAAGTGCCCCCATAGGACTTCCAAGGAGCAGCTAGTGGATTCAAACTGCTGATCTTTTGGTTAACAGACTTTGCTCTTAATCACTGGGTCACCAGGGTTCCTTAGTGGTAATTAAGTGCTGTTTTTTTTTCCCCAAAACACATTGTAACATATCAATTTCTGTATTAAAAATTTCCTATATTGTTACTTGAATCTAACATTATTAAGTATATATCTGAGACTCCTCTTCTCAAACTGCTTCCAGAGGTGGCTTAAGCATAAGGTGTACAAGAAAAGAGAAATCATTACTCCTCAGTTGGTCAAGGGAAGATTTCTCAGCTAAAGAACTTACTTAATTCATAAGACTTGGTTGCAAATAAGTTTTGGTTCTTTTAAAAAACAAAGTTTGCAACCACAAGATGAATGTATGCCATAGATGTCTTTATAGAACACTTTGACATAGTGTTCTAGCCTCCCACCTCATGGGTATCATAGGTTTTATTCGAGAAGTCAGAGGACTCTAAGATGCAACAATAATTAGCAAGATATTATGACTGTGAAACACAGTGGAGGGTAAGAACACCAGCTTCAGGATCAGTAGACACTGGTTTTTTTCCTTACTGTGCCACCATCTCATTGCATGATCTTAAATAGGTTTCCCTATGTTTATAGGTAGTTTACTTAGGTAACTCAGGAGGTGTTTCCAAGTTCTTTGATTCTGTTCATTCCATTTTTATTTCCTTAAATATTGTTATATTTGATTCTACTTCATTTGGACGAAGTGAAATAGGAAGAGTCATAGAGATTATATTTCTATAGGCCCAGAGTTGGCCACAGCCCACCACCTTAAACATTTCCATTTTTGGTAAACAGCTCAGGAGATGTTTTCTTTTGATGAAAGGATCTTTGGCCTGGACTAAATAATTGAGAATAAGACCTCTGTTCTTGAAGGTTTGATTGCCTTGAAAACATGGACCTCTGTTGATTGAAATGCATGAAGTTGGCCATAAGATGAACTCTTTGGCAGTCACACTTCTTTTTGGTGTGGAATCAGTCTCTAAATCTGTCAAACATGAAACTGTAGCTCAACTGGTTTCTTCCTAACTGTGATCTGATGCATATTTCATTTCTCCTGTTTTTATTCTAATTTATCTTTCAGTTTGAAAATCCATGTTACTGTCTCTCCAGTGTTTTTTCCACTCTTTCCTTGGACTTGTATTCTGTACACAAGCTTTTCTGATATAGCTTCAGGAACACCCCTTTTGAAAAATTACCTTCAGAGCCAACCCTGACTGATTTAGACCTAAGTCCATAGAAGAACTGATGTATTCAAACTGTGGTGTTGGTGAAGAATACTGAATATGTGTTGGACTGCAAGAAAAGTAAACAAAACAGTCTTAGAATAAATACAATCAGAATGCTCCTTAGAAATAAAGATGATGAAAGTTTTCATTGCTTATTTTTGACACATCATCAGGAAAAACTAACTGCTAGAAAAGGACATCTTTTTTGGTAAAGTAGAGGGTCAGTGAAAACAAGGGAAGCCCTCAATAAGATGGATTGTCACAATAGCCAAAAAAAGGTCTTAAATATATCAAAGACTGGACGGTGACTTGTTCCATTATACATAGGGTTGCCATGAGTTGGAGCCAACTCGAAGGCAACTAACAACAACAACCGTAGACTCTGCCCTCTCTCTATTTCATATTACTCTAAGCCATGCAGAACTAGACTAGACAGGTGTAAGGGAGTCTAAAGAAATCTCTCTCCTCACCACTTTAGTTGCTTAGTAGAGATTAGATGACAGTTTAATGGGTCACTGTGAATGGATTTCAGTCTTTTAGGAGAATGGGCAAAATGACCTTGGAAGTCCATGCTAGTTTGACTAATTCTGACTCTGTACATTCATTCCAGAGTTGAAAGACAAAGTTGAAGATATTTTCACAGATGGAAATCCATATCAATTACAGTTCTTTGTATAGTTTCACATTCCCTGTCAAACTATAGAACCTGCCATGACAAGCACTATAGTAGTCAGATGTTTAGTCAAAATCAGTTTAGTCACATGGACACAGACAGCTTTCTTAAATTATTTTTCTCCCACTACACATGCTGCTCACAGTGACTGTACCCTCTTGAACCAATTCAGAAGCTGAACACAATTTATTTTCCCTTTTATTTAAACAGCACAGTTGAACATAGGTGAATAAATGTGGTCCTATATAGGAATGTTTCTGAACTGAATTTATTTTGTTTTTAAAAGTAATTCTTCAAACATTTGCATTTTATTATTTTTAATAGGTGACTTGTAATATACTCAAAATGGATGTCAACATAAATGTGCCTTGACACTTCTGCTGTAAAACAATAATCTAAGAATAAGAAACCTGAACCAGGATTCAGGAGGATTAGTTTCTTCTTTTACCTTGGCAGTCAATTTCCTGATTCCCTGTCTTAGTTTTCCTGGTTATACAATGTGAATTTTGATAACTGTGTCATTCCCATTACATAGGGCTAGTGTTTGACTCAATTTAAAAGGCTGCAGAAAAAGGCTCGGTGTATAAACTACTTCTGTGTATAAATAATTCAAGACATGAAATTATTTCCTCATTAACATATTAGTCTAATTCCATGATTAGAGAATCAACTGCTATGAGGAAGTACTTAACAATGTACTCAGTATGAAGGAACCATGTCTGTCTCTTCCTGTATACCTGAGTACAACACTTAAAAATTATAAGCCACATAAAGAGTGGCTTGATAAAGAGACACAAAATATTATAGTGAAGAATTAAAAAGTCAGACAGTTACATACATCTCATGGATTGAATTGTGTTTCCCAAAACATGTGTATCAATTTGGATAGATCATGATTCCCAGTATTGTGTTATTTTCCTCCATTTCGTCATCTGATGTGATTTTCCTATGTGTTGTAAATCCTGTCCCTATGACGTTAATGAGATGGGGTTAAGGGCAGTTATGTTAACGAGGCAAGACTCAATCTACAAGATTAGATTGTGTCTTGAGCCATCCTCTTTTGAGATAGAAAAGACAGAGGTGAGCAGAGAGACTTGGGGGTCTCATACCACCAAGAAAGCAATGCCAGAGGCACAGCACATCTTTGGACCTGTGGTTCCTGCACAGAGAAGCTCCTAGACCACAGGAAGATTGATGTCAAGGACCTTTGCCCAGAACCCAAGGACAGAGAAAGCCTCCCCTTAGAGCTGGAACCCTGAATTTGGCCTTCTAGCCTCCCCGATTGTGAGAGAATAAATTTCTCTTTGTTAAAGCCTCCCATTTTTGGTATTTCTGTTATAGTAGCAACAGATAACTAAGAATTTGGTACCAAGAGTGGGGTACTGCTCTAAGAGATACCTAAAATGTGGAAGCAGTTTTGAAACAGTGAATGTATAGAGGATTCAGAGGGAAATGAAGAGAGCTGTTACACTGGAGATGGCACAGATGGCAAGAAGCAGCGGCAGAGAACCAGCAGTGGCAGAACAAGGAGACCAGCATGAGATGACACTGGAGCCCACCCACAGAGTGAGAGAGCTGAGGGCCTTTGGCAGTAGGCTTCTTGGCAGAGTGGGGTGCCTCCAGATACTTATCAGTGGAGCTACAGAGCTTTGGAAAACTTTCCCCAGCAGGGCAGATGTGGGTTGTGAGGCCCTAGGGGCTGAGAGGACAAGAAACCAGGAGGCAGAAGCTGAAAAGACGAGGAACACAGGAAAACAAGCTGCGTCAGTCTCAAAGGGTATGGCCAAAACCTCTGGGGTCTCAAAGGGTGGAGCCATGGCCCCTGGTATTTCTAAGAGTGGAGTCACCACTCAGATGGACTAGGAGAATGGTGTGCCTAAAGCTGAAGGAGCAGAGTTGCTATCCCAGTGGGTCTGGAAGGTAGAACAGAGGCCCAGGGCCGAGGGACCTCCACTCAGAATCCAGAAATCATGGCCATTAGCTAGACCTGGAAAGCAGGGCCTTTGTGTAAATGGTCTCAGAGAATGGAGGATTATTTTCAAAGCCTTAAGGGCAAATGTAATGTGTTCTGGTGACTTGCATGGTGCCTGTTATCCCTTCTTTCCTTCCAATTTCTTCCATTTGTAATGGAAATATTTAGTTTGTGCCTGTTCCACCATTGTACTTTGGAAGCAGATAACTTCTATTCTAGATTTCGCAGATGAGAAAGAGTTTTTGCATTTGGGACTTGGAGTTGCTTAAGACTTTTGCTATGATACGATGGGGTGAATGTGGTTTACACATGGCGAGAACATGAAGTTTTTGGGGCCAAAGTGTGGAATATCACGGATTGAATTGAATGTGTATTAATTTGGCTAGGCCATGATTCCCAGTATTGTGTGATTGTCCATCATTTTGTCATCTAATGTGATTTTCCTATGTGTTTTAAATCCTATCTCTAGGATATGAATGAGGTGGGATTAGTGGCAGTTGTGTTAATGAGGCAGGATTTAATCTACAAGATTGGATTGTGTCTTGAGACAATCTCTTTTGAGATAGAAAAGAAAGAAGTGAGCAGAGAGACCTGGGAAACTCATACCACCAAGAAAGCAATGCCAGGAGCAGAGTGCATTCTTTGGACCTGAGGTTCCTGCACAGAGAAGCTCCTAGACTACGGGAAGATTGATGACAAGGAGCTTCCTCCAGAACCCACAGAGAAAGAAAGCCTTACCTTAGAGTTGGCACTCAGAATTTGGACTTCTATCCTCCTAGACTGGCGGAGAATAAATTTCTCTTTGTTATTTTTAAGGCCATCCACTTGTGGTATTTCTCTTATAGCAGCACTAGATAACTAAGATAACCCTATAGGACAGAGCAGAACTGTCCCATAGAGTTTTCGAGGAGCACCTAACGGATTCGAACTGCCGACCCTTTGGTTAGCAGCCATAGCACTTAACCACTACGCCACCAGGGTTTCCATAACTAAGATAGCAGCTGTTTATACAATGCCAAACGCCTGGAAACTTCCCACTAAGCTAATTTATTATCAAAATATCCAGATTCTAATATCTTTTCATTTATTCTTAAGTGGTCAACTCATTTTTTTCTCTTGTCATGTGATTTTTCTTCTTGTAGACTTAGGGAAGAATTTAAAAATTAAAGATGGATTCTTATAAAAGTTCTCCTCTGATGTTCAGTTAGGTAACTGGAAATAATTGGGTGGTTGGCAAGTTCTGCTAATCATGATGAAATACTCCTGAGGTCTCATTAGCTACAGCTAAGAAACTTCAGAGAAGTTGCCTGCAAATAGGATATGTAGTAACACTTTTAAGCCTCAAGAGAAAGGAATTATTCAAAGGTGCCATTTATAAATCAGCAAAGAGATTTATTGTAGCTGAGCTATTGGCACTTTAAATCTTACAACTTCACTTATTTCTTATTTCTGTCTGGGTGATTTAACAGTGGCTTGGGGCCCTGGGCATGAAGCTGTGTCAGATAAGTTCATAGGTGAGAATTTTTTTTTTTTTTTGAGAAAAGAATATAATTATAGAATCTCAGATTTAAATGGACCTTAAAACTGTATGGTCACCTTCCACCCCACCTCCCACAACCAAATAACATTTCAAATTATTTTCCTTTCTTTCAATGGACATATATTTAAATTATTTAGAATCAAATTAGATGTCCAAATTCAGATGCAAATTGTCCCACTTAAATGACAAAAAGGTTTTTCCTATGACATTACACAATTCTTAAAAAAAAATCCCTTTTAAAAGTTATACACCATTCCATGAAATGCAAAATACTTGGCTTCACCATTTTTCTAATGCTGGACATGCCATGCAGTTTATTTTTTATTGGTTTATTAATAATAATTGTGTTGAACACATTTGTACATAACAATTTTTCTTTTCAAAATATTTTCAGGGAAAAATATTATTGCACTAAAGGAAAAAGACAAAGTGATTTCTATTTCTTCATAGCTATTGTTAAACCACTTTTTATAAATAATGCCTTATTTTTCCTTTATGTACATCGTACTCTTTTGGGGGAGTCCACCTCACAATAAAGGAATTGAAAAGGAGCTGCTGCACTGTGTTTTCACATAGGTGTAAGATTTTCATCTTGGCTAATTAAAAAATAAAAGCCCTTTATCTAATTACTTTTGAAAAGAAAATACATAATTTTTACAGAATAAATTTTCCTTTATATTTTCTCTGGGAATTTTATGCTTCCAAATATGGGATGATTATCCTGACTTTATAAATAATGCAAAATCTTGTAACTAAGAGTGACGGATGATGGACCTGCTGGGCAGGATGGAAGAAGAAGGCATAAGAATTCATATAGCAGGAGCACAAAAGACATAGGAGGATCATTCATCTCATGGATGGATGAGCCATTGCTCTTTGCTAATGAAGTGCTAGGGAGAGGTATCACTAAAGCAGTAACAAGGACTTTTTTCATGATTTTATGTAGTCAAACATATATTAACGTACATAATGAGAGTCTAAAAAATATTTATTGAATGAGTGAACATGTAATAAGTAAATTTTATAGGCTTGCATGTATATATATTACATATATATGCATGTATTCACATACATTCAACATTTTATTTATCTTACCAAAAGTATATGTCTCTCTCTTCTCCAAGTGGGGTTTGGTCGTTTGTTTTCTCTGATTTTATTAAGGCTGTAAATTTACTGAGTGGAACTAAGTTAAATTACATTGCAATATAATTTTATAAAAGAGACAACATTAATGAGCCAAAATTAAAATTATCTTGACAGTCAATGATCTGGTAATATGCTGTTTCCTAGAGCCAATTAATGTTTTCAACTCACCCTACAAATTTGCTGGAAACATTAAACTGTATTGCAACTTCCTTCCAAAAGTATATTTTTCTCATAAAGTAGAGAGTAGTAATAAACAGAGTGGAAGGACCAGAGCACTTGGGTTCCTAGGTTTATGGACTGGCAAAGCATGTGTATTCTTCCACAGGGTTGTATAGAAAGTGTGCCAATTCACCAAGCGTTCATCATTTGGTAAGTGCCAGACACTGCAGACATTCTTCCAGATACTTTAGTAGGCACAGCAAGGAAACAGACATGAAGAGCATATGTTTTGTGGTGGGTGTTTCCAACTGGTTACAAAATTCCCTAATCTGTCTCCTTATCGTACATTTTTCTTGACCAGGAGACAATGTCTTTCATTCTGCAGTTAGAACTGGGGCTCAAATGCAAATTCTCCTGGAAGAAGGAATAACTCTTATCTGTGTGCAGTACTTAGAAGCTCCCAAGATACATTTCACAGTTACAATTACTAAGCTCCCAGGTGCAGAGGAGGGCTCAGAAGCGTAGGGAAAGGACTTAGCAAAGCCATATGGAGGCAGAAGCAGGATGAGAATCCAGTTCCCCTCATGTATATTGCTGAGTATTTTCTTAGTAAATTACACATCAGTTGTTGCCCTACAGAAGGTGCTTTATAGTTGATTAGGTGTCTCTGAAAATAAGGAGAAAGCACATGGAGGAAGCAGAAAAGAATAATTGAACCAGTTACCATGGTGAAGGGTGCTAAGGACAAGCTGCATAATTATGGCAACTACCCTATTTGTATATTGTGAAATTCAAACTATAACCTTTTCATCATTAATTAGGTATCTTTCTTTATCTTTTTGCAGGTAATTCAGGTCTCAGAAAGACATCATTCCCTTAATGGATCATCTCATGCCTCCCAACAATGTGACTGAATTTATTCTCCTGGGACTCACACAGAATCCACACTTGCAGAAAATACTTTTCATTGTCTTTTTGTGCATTTTCTTATTTACTGTGCTGGCCAATCTGCTTATTGTCTTCACCATCTTCTTCAGCCCCACACTTTCGGCTCCCATGTACTTCTTTCTCACCTACTTGTCCTTTATAGATGCCTCTTACACCTCTGTCACCACCCCCAAAATGATCATTGACCTGCTCTACCAGAGAAGAACCATCTCATTGGGCAGCTGCCTGACTCAGCTCTTTGTGGAACAATTCCTGGGAGGGTCAGAGATCATCCTCCTCATTGTCATGGCCTACGACTGCTACGTAGCCATCTGCAGGCCCCTGTACTTCACTACCATCATGCGACAGAGACTCTGCCACCTCCTGGTGGTTGTGGCCTGGATTGGGTGATCCTTCATGCCACAGTGCAGATTCTCTTCGTGATCAACTTGCCTTTCTGTGGCCTCAATACCATTGACCATTTCATGTCTGACCTCTTCCCACTGCTGAAACTTGCCTGCAGAGACACCTATATACTTGGAATGGTGGTGGCTGCCAACAGTGGGGCCATGTGCTTGCTCATTTTTTCCATGTTAGTCATCTCCTACATAGTCATCCTGTGCTCCCTGAAATCCCATGGCTCTGAAGGGCGGAGCAAAGCCCTCTCCACCTGTGGCTCCCATTTTACTGTAGTTGTACTTTTCTTTGTGCCCTGTATATTCACTTACATGTGTCCCATGGCCACCTATCCAGTGGACAAGTTGGTGACTGTCTTTTTTGCAATCCTCACCCCCGTGTTAAACCGTATCATTTACACAGTGAGAAACACAGAGGTAAAAAATGCCATGAGAAGCTTTTTGAAGACAAGGGTAGCTTAGGCTATTCATTATGCCAGAAAGTGATGATGTAAATAGATTAAAAAAAAAAATTTTTTTTTTTTTTTTTTTTTTTAGGAAGGATCATATCTGTGGTAAACTGTGAAAGAGGATTTTCAAGTTTTGCAGATCACTGATCAAAACAAGACCCAGAAACTAACATTTATTGAGCATTTGATGGTGGTTAGGCCCTTGGATACGTGCTTTTGATAGTTTTTCATGTACTTTATTGAGGCTCCAATGCTCATTGTGCATACATTCAGGATATACATCAGAGAAAGGACTGCAAGTCCCTTGTTTTGTGATTCTAGAGTACACTTTGCTCCAGTCTCACTACTATTTTATGAAATTCTTCAATCGTATGGTACTTGGGTGAAATTGGATTTTCCAGAGCACCTTGGTCTCAGGAATTCTTCTTTTTTTTTTTCTTGTATATTTGGTTTTGCCTGCAGTAAGCAAAAAAGAGAAAAGAAGATCCTGGATGTATGGGGGGGGGGGGAGGAGGATAGACAGCTGGGAATGAAAGAACCACTGCTGATTTTTTCTTGTTGTGGTTCACCACGAATCTACCAAGAGAAACAAGAGGCGCTAATAGAAGAAACAATTTATATCATGTTTCTAATTTTTTTCAGCACAAAATATAAGCCAGACATTTTGAATTTATCTTTAATTTGATCTTATTTTCTCAAATGTGCTTGTAGCATGCAGTTTTTCGTGACTATAAGGGACTTTTTTTCTTACCAAGACTTGAGGAGCTATTTGAAACAATGAAGGTAAAAAAAAATTTTTTTTAATTTAATCTCAACATAAAGACTTACGGTAAGGTTCCAAAGCTATTGCTCTGTAAATGTATTTACATCAAATGAATGTTAGGTCATTTCATCTATGTACTCAATTGGTAGTTTCAGTATATGCCCATCCTATAGAGAAGCAAACTGAAGCTAAAGAGGTTTGGTTAACTTAGTTGACTCAGGTCAGACATCTAAGATCTCAGGTACAGAATTTAAATCCAGAACTTCCATATCTCAGTCATACTCTCTTTCAAATAAAATATACTTTCTGTGGTATGTTTACGTCTTTATATAAGAAATTTACTTTCAGTCCTAATGATTCAATTTGTCCTCCAGGAAAAATTACATCAACCTTATTGCAGATATTTTTCTCACGTAGCAATATTTTCCAGCAATAATGCTTCTTTATGCAGGTCATTCTACGTTACTATGTTGTTGTTGTTAGGTGCTGCCAAGTCAGCTCTGACTCATAGCTACCCTAAGTACCACAGAACGAAACACCACCCGGTCCTGCGCCTTCCTTACAACCGTTGTTATGCTTGAGCCCATGGTTGCAGCCACTGTGTTAATCCATATTGTTGAGGGTCTTTCTCTTTTCTGCTGACCCTCTACTTTACCAAGCATGATATGCTTCTCCAGGGACTGATACCTCTTGACAACATGTCCAAAGTATGTAAAATGCAGTCTCGCCATCCTTGCTTCTAAGGAGCATTCCGGTTGTACTTCTTCCAAGACAGATTTGTTTATTCTTTTGGCAGTCCATGGTATATTCAATATTCTTTGCCAACACCACAATTCAAAGGCATCAATTTTTCTTCGGTCTTCCTTATTCGCTGTCCAGTTTTCACGTACATATGATGTGATTGAAAATACCATGGGTTGGATCAGGCGCCCTTTAGTCTTCAAGGTGACTCCTTTGCTTTTCAACACTTTAAAGAGATTATTTGCAGCAAATTTACCCAAAGCAATGTGTCTTTTGATTTCCTGACAGCTGCTTCCATGGGTGTTGATTGTGAATCCAAGTAAAATGAAATCTTTGACAACTTCAAACTTTTCTTCTTCTACTTAAAGGAAGTGTGCAAATTTTATCCTAAAATGAATAAGATAAATCATATTTGGATCTTCTGTTTGTGGATACTTTGGTTTAATCAGTGAGAATATTAGTCATTATCTAATTGAGGGAAGTGAGCTAACCATTGCTGAAGGCCAATTATGAGGCGTACAATTTGTTAGGTTCTTTATATACTAAAACTCTCTTAATTCTAGTCACAAGTATTGTCAGAATGATTGTGAGGATGGCACAGGGTGAGGCAGTGTTTTGTTCTGCTGTACATAGGGTTGCTATGAGTCAGAACTAACTTGACAGCACCTAGCAATAACACATTAGTAGGCCTTTGCCCCATTTTCTAAAAGAAGAAAACAAGTCTCAATGAGGTTAAGCAACACTGTCAAATTTTTAGGCTATGTCTCCTTTATTCTTTTCACTTCACACAATGCCTCCTGGCATGATGCAAAAATATCAAAACACAGACCTGTTCCTTATAAAGTTTGTCCTTGAGGCTTTCATTCATTGTTTTTGAGGGAGCCACTTTCTTCCCTTCATCTGTTTCTTGACTTCAGCTTCCCAGGTTACTCACACTCTCTTGATTCCTGTGTTGGAGAAAATGATCTCATTCCCATAAATGTATTACCCTTCAAGAGAGTATGTGTACTTAAACAGTGGGATTCAATGGACTCAAGGAATGAATAAATAATTGAATTTAAAAGAAAGTGACCCATAAGTAAGAGAGAAGTTTGGAGGAAAAATAAGCAACTCAACCGTGCAGGTGAATTGATACTCTGCTTGGGCATGAAGGTAGAATCTTGAAGAGGTAAATATTGTTTAAGGGTTTTTCCCAGTGTTATTGCATACTGTGTTATATGCAATATATTACTTGAAAACTGGCTGTGCGGCCAATTAAGTTTAGGAAATTTTGGCTTATTTTTTTATCCAAAAAATATTGTTCAGTGCTTACAGTGTGCCAGACAGTTCCAAAGACTGGGCATATAGTGTAGAACACTATAGACAAGGGTCATGTTTGTGTGGAACTTAAATTCCAGTGAGGATTAGATGAGTAATAAACAAGTAAACAAATAAATGAACAATGTAAGTTGGTTAGAAATAAGTGTAATGAAGAAAATAGCTTTATTAAGGAGTGATGCAAAAGATAATAACTGGATGTAGATTTGTGTAGTTGTTTGAAGCATGTGTGTGCATATATAGCACAGAGATACATGAAGTACACAAATAGGTATACAGTATATCTGTGTGTGATAAGGAAAAGCAAGTCTCATTGTTGTTTGTTGCCACTGAGTTGATTCTGACTCATGATGACCCATGTGTATAAGAGTAGAACTGCCTCATAGGGTTTTCAAGGTTGTGACCTCTCAAAAGCAGAGCACCAGACCTGTTTTCCAAAGAACCTTTGGGTGGGTTCAAATGGCCAACTTTTCTGCTCATAGTTGAATGCTTAACCATCTGCACCACTCAGGGACCTTAAGAGGCTTCATTTATAAACCGTTAGATGAGAAGGTAGAGTAATTGTAGTAGATTAGCAAAGACGATCCAAATGCAGAGGTTGTCCATCATCTGGGAGGATAATATTTTGTAAAATTTCCTCTCAGGAGACTTGCAAAGTGTAAGGTCAAATATGTCAATGAACCAGTTGCAAATTCCCAAGTGCAAGGTCAAATATATGAATTACCCAGTTGTAAACTCCAATGAACAAGTTGCAAAAGTAGGATATTAGTATCTTTTTTTATTAATGAAGGCAGAAAAGAATAAAAGCTATAACCTCAAATATATCTAAATTGGAAACAAGTTATTTGAGAATACAATTTCTTATGAAGTAAGAGAGAGTTAATCCTTATTTTTCCTGGATGAGATACTTTTTTCAGTCCTTAATAGTGGAAACTATTTTTTTGTCTTTAACCAACTTTTTGTTGTCGTTGTTTGCTGTGGAGCTAGTTCCTATGGATGGCAACCTTACGCATAGCAGAATGAAATACCCAGTCTTGCACCACCTTTTTTATTTGCCCTTAAAATAATTGTTCACATTGTTTCTAGAGTAGGGGATGAATATATGACTCAATGAGTCTTACAATAAACATTCAAATATAAAACGAATAATCCAAGAACATCTTTCTTCAATCCAGCAGTGTACTGTCATTGAAGATTAGAAAGTTGTTGTATGAGATAATTATATATTCTGCCATAATTTTTTATGCAACTGAAGCATTATGTTAAAAATAT
Organism: Loxodonta africana; assembly: GCF_030014295.1. Lineage (NCBI taxonomy): Eukaryota > Metazoa > Chordata > Mammalia > Proboscidea > Elephantidae > Loxodonta > Loxodonta africana. Next base: position 274,355 of record NW_026974869.1, on the reverse strand, counting down.
CAAGGAAAAATTCTATCAAATGCTAAGTGATTATAGAAATGTGCCAGTAACCCAAGGCACAGAGGATCTTTTTTGACTTTGGAATTCACAAAATCAGATGTGATTTTAATGATAGTGTTACAAGATGAAAAGATCATCAGGCTAGGTGATGGAAAAATTCAGTCCTGGTCCTTGCTAGATGGCCAAGAATAAGTTGTATGCTTTTTTTATTTTTGGATCTGTATTATTAAGCAGAAAGATCGTTGTGGTCATTCTGTTCTGGAGTAAACAATTGAATGGTTAATACTAGGATCTGTATTTGTGCTTGTGAATCATCATCTTGGTCTGGTTCCAGTGATGCTCAGCCCCTGAGGGCTAGACGGGAATTCACTGCACGGTGATCAGCTCCTTAGTCAGTAGAGACCCAGCCTCAAAGAGATGCAATTGCAATGATGCAAGTTGGTGCATTTCCAGTTTTTGAAAATAGCTCTCTGTCCTCTGTTAGTACAGGTCCATCACCCAAAGGAAGGTATCTGATTAATGATGCTTCTTCTAAGATGTGGATTGGAAACTCCTTTCAAATTAAGCTCAAAGTACAGCCAGATGGCAGGCACAGTCCCTTGAATGATTTTGTAAATAGCTTTCCTGGCTGTCTTTTGGCAATCTTTCCTATTTAGAGAAAATTTAAATTACTCTGCCAACCACAAAGGTTGTTTCCTATATAAGTCCTTGTCACTTAGAGCACCAGTTTTAAATTTCTTTTGAAAATCATTAGACACTCTACCTGTTGCCATTGAGTTCTATCAAAATAATTCCCCATTAAGTAACAGGACTATTTGTTGGCTGTACAGGTCCTGAAAATTTTTTTTTTTTTTTTTACATTTGGAGCAACCAAGCTGAAACTTTCACATGTCTTAATTTCTTGCTGTTCTATAAAAGAAGCTTCATGTGAGTAAATCCTGGATGAAGTCAGACCTTTGGTTACTCTGACGTGATCCAAGAATATTTATCTCAACGGCCTTCTAACCTCTACCTGCCGAGATCATTGGGTAACTGGCTGGGTTCTCAGAAGCCAGAGATGACACCAGACTAAGCTTTGGAGATGATGGCCCTAAAAGCTTAAGTATTAAACATGTTCCTATTAATTTAAGTTGCTATTTTGAAATTGTTGAAATAATTGAATCATCTAAAAACACGCACAATTATACCTAAAATGTGTTAATAATTCACCTGTTTGTTTGATCTGTTTACACAAATTGTGATCTCAGGGTAAGAGCCTTGAGCTATCAACAATTTTTAGCTTCATTTACCTTAATAACTTTTGGCACATTATCAAAACAGAAATGTCATAATTTAATATTTGGGCCTTTATCCAGATATGGATATTAGCAAATAAAAGAGTGCGTATACATGCTTCAAAGATGTGCTTGTAGAAAGGAATGGGAACACTTGGTGTGATGAGGATAGTTTAAAATTTTTTTTTCTGTTTTCCTTCTATTCTCTCTCATATGTTTAGATATACTTACTACATTAAAATACATATATATATATTTATATATACATATAGCCCTGGTGGTGCAGTGGTTAAGCATTTGGCTGCTAACCAAAATGTTGGCAGTTCGACTCCATCAGCCGTTCCTTGGAAACCCTGTGGGGCAGTTCTACCCTGTCTTATAGGGTCACTATGTGTCGGAATCAAATCAACAGCAACGGTGTATATATGTACATAGTGATTGCCGTTGAGTCAATTTTGACTCATAGCAACCCTATAGGACAGAGTAGAACTGCCCTATGGGGTTTTCAAGGCTGCGATCTTTACAGAAGCAGACTGCAATATCTTTCTCTCACAGAGTGGTTGGTGGGTTTGAACTCCTGATCTTTTGGTTAGCACTTGAGCGCTTTAACCACTACACCACCAGGGTGCTCTCTCTCTCTATATATATATATCTATATATCTTGTTTCCTTTTGTACCAATTTCTCTAACCTTAATTTTTCTAGTAATAGCCTCTGAGAAAAAACTTACATGGTGTTTTTATTTTTTTCTCTTTTACTTAGTAAAACGATACTTCAGATCTCTGGTTTTCATTATCAATGTCATGGTGAGTTGAAATCTTTAAAATGTATCTCTCAATCAATATAAAAACTTACACACCTATTTGTGAGCACCTCTGTTGAAGAGGGTGGTGGTAATGTTGTGTTGGGAGTGATGCTGGTGATTTGCTTAGGAAGAGGGTGGAGAAGTTAAGAAAGAATAACCCTCCCTTTCTGCAGAAGAATTCCAAGTAAACATTAATTTTTGTATCTACAGTCATATAGTAACTTCCGTCCTACACAAAAGCACAACTGGAGATTATTCCGTCTTCGCTAACAAGTCCTCGACTCTCAAGAAAAGCAAGGTGTATTCAATAGTCTTTTTAAAGTCCTTATTGATGATGTATATGCTTGGGGCACATACCTTCCCAAGAAAGCAGGGCTGCTGATTGCTCATTAAAAATGATGACCCAGATGCACACACTGAGCACATTGTTAACCTGTTCTTGCTATCCAGGATTTCATGGGAGAAATTATCTCTGTGAGAAATTCAGGCAGAAGAAACATACATCGGCTATAAAGTTCATACAATGCAGCAATGAACATCACTTTACAAATGTCTTTGTTTACTAGTTTGAATATTTTTATTGGAGAAATTCCTAGAAACATCATCACTGAGACCAGAGGCGTATCTACAGAAAATACTGCCTAAGGCGATTAGTTTTAAGTAGCTGAATGATGTCTCACGACTAGAGATGTAAAGTGCAATGGTGAATAGATTCAAATCCAGACTTTGTCAATTAATAACTGTATGACCTTGAGCAGTTTGTTTGTTTTGCTTTTCCTCAGTCATAAAGTGTGCCTCATCATTGCCAGATGTGAGAATTAAATAAGATAATTATATCAAAAACTAGCCAAGTACAAAAATGCAGGTGCTTAACAATTTATTATTATTATTAGTTTGATATGGATAGTTGTATATAGACAGTATATCTCTATAAATTTGTTACATTGTATTTCACCCAGCTTTTTCTAGGTACCAATTTGTTACCTATGTCATCAATGAAATTCTTTGAATGAATGATTGAATGAATGCAAATTAAATGAGATATTATTTTTCACCCTATAATTTGTTGAATATAAGCAAGATTGATAATATCTAATGCTTTTTTTTAATGTTAGCAAGAATGCAGGGAAATGACTCTTTAATACACTACTGATGGGAATAAAACAGAATTTTGAGAGAGTAATGCTATAGAAAGGAACCCTTGTGGCACAGCGGTTAAGCACTCAGCTGCTAACCGAAAGGTTCATGGCTCAAACCCACCAGATGCTCTGAAGGAGAAAGATGTAACAGTCCACTTTTGTAATGATTACAGCCTTGAAAACCCTATGGGGCAGTTCCACTCTGCCCTGCAGGGTCACTACGTGTCTAAATTAACTCCAAGGCAAAGGGTTTTAATGGTACAGAATCCATCAGAGTTAAAAATGTGCATATTTTTAGAAGCACATCTAGGATAGAAGCATAACTAGGGTATGGCAGGTATGAGACAGGCCCTGGACACCACTTGAGGGGAGGAAAGGAAGGGCACCAAAGAGCAGTGTCTATTCACCATCACAGTTTACATCTCAAGTTGTGAGACATCATTCAGCAACTTAAAACTAATTGCCTTAGGCACTATTTTCCATAGATATGCCTCTGGTCTCAGTGATGATGTTTCTAGAACTTCTCTAATAAAAGTATTCAAACTAGTAAACAAAGACATTTGTAAAATGATGTTCATTGCTGCGTTGTATGAAAGGCAGACTATTAGAAACACCATAAATGTCAAGCAAAATGTTCATGAAGACACTGGTGAGTGGGGTATTAGGAGTGAGGCATGAAGGAGGGATGGTGATGGATTGGATGCCAGCCGAGGGCATGGGCAGAGGAAGCAGGAAGTAGTAACTTATATGAATGGAAAATAATCATGAATATTTGAACAGTGCACTCCAAAGAATCTCATGCTCTTTACTTCCTTTGACCTTCACTACAGTATTGTGAGGCAGGATATAAAATTCTTGGAAGGGTTGTAGAGCTGGTAGCCTGTGCTGTGAAGTCAATCAAGTACCTGCCAAAAGGCTTTAAGCAAGTTTCACAACTTCCTAAGCCTCATTCATTGCATCGGAAAGTCGGGTTGGAATTTCAAAAAATGATAAAAAATAGTTCGTATCTCATACAGTTTTCGTGGGAATTAAAAGACAAAATCATGTGCCCTCAAGTGGTAAGTACTTGACACATGTTGAATTTACTTATTATTGCATTCTTTTATTTTTTGCAGGATTTGAAGGTTAGGAAAGTTAATACTATGAAGTGAGTAAGCAGCCTGATGGAGTCCCTGGGTGGTGTAAACAGTTAACACTCTTAGTTGCTACCTGAAAAATTGGAGGTTCAAGTCCACCCAGAAGTGTCTTGGAAAAAGGCCTGGTGATCTACTTCCAAAAAATTAGCCACCAAAAACCCTATGGAGCACGGTTCTACACTGACACACATGGGGTCCCTTTGAGTTGGAATTGACTCAAGGGCAGCTGTTTTTTCCAGTGCCTGATTGGAATGGAAAACTAAGTCTGCTCACTGTGAATCCATGGCCTTTCCCAGGGTACAAAATAATTGGCTGAGGTGCGTGTTCTTGTAGCAGGAGATGGGTCTGACTGCAGTGGGAGGGAGAAGAACAAAAATAGCAGGTTGACTAGTGGGGGAGAGTGATAAATGTCAGGCTCTGTTTAGATGTGCACTAGTAGTCAAAGTCGAATAGTGATAAATTAATAGATTTCAACAGAGGAGCATTTTAATCTATTCCAGTGTGTGTTGTTTTAAAATATTTCAAGTGCTAAATTGGCTCAAAGGAAATTTTACTTGGAAGAGTAAACATTTAGTGAAGATGAGCTGAGCTGCTCTGTTTGAAAGGGATAGAGTCCTGAGAAGTATCCCTCGAACTCCTAGGATTCCACCATCTGCCAAAATCAAGTCACACTCCAGAGGAGGAAACTGAGGCCCAATGTGGTAAGCACCCTAACAAGGTATCCTAAGGCAGTAGAGAGACAGTGTGGAATAAAACTCAGCTATCCCGATTTCCAAGAATGTGTTCTTTCTATTTCATTAGAGCTATTCAAGAACTTTTGAATTATTTGAGCTCAAGGTGAAAGAAATTCGCGTTGGTCCATAGTGTAGATTTGAAAAGAGTCTTCTGGAAGTTGCTTACTTTGTTGAGTAAGAGGTAAGGGTGATGTTAAGAATGGGACTCTTAGTATTTAGAGGATATGTAGTTTATATCACCATTTAAAGCAACGCCCTTTGTACATTCCTGCCAAGGAAAAAACAGCCTGTTCTCGAGTACCCTTAGTAAAAGGGAGTTTGCTGCCTACTGAAACTGTGCTTTTACCATATCATTTGTTCTTTGCTACAGAAAAAAATTGCATCTAGCTATTAGAGGCTGCTGATCACTTCTTCAGTGGTAGAGTGTAACGGTGAAGCACTTGTGCTTTGAAATAAGATACTTGGATCCATAACCCACACTCATCATAGATGAGATAATGATTTTCAGCTTCAGTTTCCTTATCCTCAAGATGGGATTCATGATAGCACCCATTTCATGTGATATGGAAAAAAAAAAAAAAGAGATAATGCATAAAGCAGACCAAGCACATTGCTAGCATGTAATAAATTTAAAAAAATAAATAAATGAGTTGATTTATTGATACTTTGGTTCATCTTTAGATCCCTTTGTTCTATCTTAGAGTCCCCCTTCACAAAGGAAGAATGGAAGGAATGATATACACTATGCTTATGTGCAGAGATGGTGTCTATCACGTTGTGAACCTGGGTCTTCCTGGAACACAGAAAGAGAACTAAGTTTTAGTTTCTGTAAGCAGCACATCTGGGAAATTACTAGAAACAATTGGACAGTCAGTCAGTCATTGTAATTTATAGGTTCAGGACTAGATACTTAATGTATATAAGCAGAACATGTTCTTTACTGTAGACTTGTTGAATTTTCTGGTGAGTACGGGAAGAATATATCTATTTCACTGGATTATTAGGAAAGTGAAATTATATCATGAAACAGTGGTTCACACATGTTGTGCACTTGATACTAGAGTAAGAAAAAAAAAGAGTAAGAGATACCATATAATTTGTTAATGGAAATGATTTTAGAAGGAGAAGAATCTGGCTTCTGTGATTACTATTTATATGATGACCTTGATGTCATTTTTTCACCCCAAGAGCTATAGATGCTAACCAAAAGTTCAGCAGTTCAAATCCACCAGGCTCCTTGGAAACCCTATGGGGCAGTTCCACTGTGTCCTATAGAGTTGTAATGAGTTGGAATCAATTTGATAGCAATGAGTTGTTTTTTTTTTTTAAAGCTTCAGTATCTTAAGTCTAAAATGACAGAAATATCTCATAGGATACTCTACTGCCTGAGACATAGTAAAGACTCATTGAATATTATAAATACATAATGATATTAATAACAATGACAACACTAAGCCAATTTGAAAAGGAAGAAATGTAGACAGGAGGAGCAGAGGATAGGCCTTAATAAGTAGAGATTCCTTGGGATATGGCCTCTCTGTCTTGTAGGCTTTCCAAAAAGCACATTCTAGAGGCTCAATAAATATGTGAAATAAATGAATGAAAATTCACATGAAAATTCCCAAGTTCTTGGATGTCTAGTGATTAAAGGTCAGCATCCTAGCTTGTGCCCCAAGAAGAGGCTGAGAGAAGAGCTTGTATGTAGGTGGTTTATTCTGGGAAACAGGGTGGAGGAACTGGGAAGAGTGAAACAGGGAAGGAAAACAAGTTAACTCAAGGTTAAGTTAAGCTGGTTACCATTTATCTTCTGGCTCCTATATCCAAACGATCAAGAGTTTCCCTCTGGAATGTGAAATCCCTCATATTTGTAAGTGTGTGTTTGTGTGAGAATGATGTATCAGGGTCTCCAAAATATCTCAAGCAAGTGCATGAACAGAAAGCAACAGATGTGACTGTGAGAGGAGGTAGTGTTGGATCAATTTGAAGAATCAAACCACTGTTAGGCTATAATTGTGAATAGCTGGTTGCGAGAGCAATGGTTGGAAAGATAGGTCAAGAGGCTGTGAGATGGGGCACAAAAAATGCCTAACACCTGGTGATTATCAATTAAAAATAATATTTCTGTCATATTGTGAGGTTTGCAAATGTGTATAAATTTTTGAACGAGAAATTGACTTGAGATGTAAACTTTCACCTAAAGCAAAATAAAAAGAAATAATAATATTGCTTTTGCAAAGGACAAATGCTGTATGTCCTTTGACTAATATGAAACACCCAGAATAGGCAAATGCATAGAGATCAGAGTTTAACAGTAGCTACCAGGGGCAGGAGAGAGGATGAAAGGGGGAATCATTACTTAGGAAGCACTGAGTTTCTGTTAATGGAATGGAAAATTTGGCAACGAATATTGGTAATGGTTGCACAACACGATTGACGTAATTGCTATCAGTGAATTGTACATGTGAAAAATATTGAATTGACAAATGTTGCGTTTGTATTATTACATTTTTACAATAATTAAAAAAAATGCTCTTGCAGATTTTCCAGCTCATAGTTGTGTACTTCCATCAGCTGACAGTAAATGGAAAATCAAAATCAAAACAATGTAACTGAATTCATTCTTTTGGGTCTTACAAAGAACCCAGAGCTACAGAAAATATTCTCTGCTGTGTTTCTAATCATGTATGTGGCCACCGTGCTGGGAAACTTACTCATTATGGTAACTATGACTGCAAGTCAGAGTCTGAGGTCACCTATGTATTTTTTCCTTCCTTATTTTTCACTCATGGATGCCACCTATTCTTCTGTCATAGCTCCCAAGATGATTGTGGATTCCTTCTCTGAAAGTGCTACCATCTCCCTGGAAGGCTGCATGATCCAGCTCCTTGCAGAACATTTCTTTGGTGGGGTGTCAATCATCCTTCTCATCGTGATGGCCTATGATTGCTACGTGGCCATCTGTAAGCCCCTGCACTACATAACCATCATGAATTTTCGGGTGTGCTGCCTGCTGCTGGAGGGGCCTGGGTAGGCGGGTCCATGCATGCAACCATACAGCTTCTCTTCATGTACCAAATATCCTTCTGTGGTCCCAATGTCATTGATCACTTTATGTGTGATTTATTTCCATTGCTGACACTGGCCTGCATGGATACGTGCATGCTGGGCCTCTTGGTCATCCTCAACAGTGGGGTGATGTGTGTGACCATCTTCCTTATCCTCGTTGCCTCCTACGTGGTCATCCTCTGCTCCCTGAAGTCTTGCAGCTCTGAAGGGCGGCACAAAGCCCTCTCCCCCTGTGGCTTCCATCTCACAGTGATTGTCTTGTTCTTTGTGCCATGCATTTTCTTGTATGTAAGACCTGTGGCCACTTATCCCATAGACAAAGCAATAGCTGTGTCCTGGAAAAAAAAATCCTGGATTGTCACTAGCTTCCATGCCAAGAGCATATTTTTCCCTTAGGTACAGTGAGGTCTCATGCTCCTCATTCAATCAAATCTCTTGCATGTATAACACTAAGTGGCATCTTTTAAGCATACAAATCTGCTCAAGACACTGCAGTACTCTGCCTAATCACATTGCTGCCTACCTCTCTGGTACCTTTCTGCTTCATTATTTTCACAAGGCTCTAGCCCCCTTTGTCTTTCTTTTCTTCTTTTTTTTTTAACTGATTTTTGGAGAATCCGAGCTTTTCTCAGTTCATGGCTTTTGTTCTCACACTTCTGTCTGATGGCATCTCCTTCTCCAGATGCTTCATTTGGCTAAATCCTATATATATATATATATAATTTCATTTTCAGACGACCACCCACCTCCTCAAGAAGTCTTGTCTGTAGTAATTTCTTTCAGTTATTCTCTCTCTTTCCATCCCATTTACATCCTTACGATAAATAAGCAGAAACTGTACTTACTTTATAAGTAAGTGTGTTTTTATTTTCTCTGTGTTCTCCACAAAATTGTAATTGTTAGGGTAGGGGTGGTGTTTATTCATTCACGTTGTAAACCTAGTGGTGCATACACTTCCAGTTAGCTAACTAGTTGCCATGGAGTTGATTCTGACTCATGACAGCCCTATGTGTGTCGGAGTAGAACTGAAATCTGTAGGGTTTTCAACGGCTGATTTTTTTCTGAAGTTGATTGCCAGGACTTTTTTTTTCTGAGGCATCTCTGGGTGGACTCAAAATGTCAAACTTTTGGTTAGCAGCAGAGAGCATTAACCGTTTGTACCAATAAGGGACTCCTCTAGTCAACTAGCAGATGCGTAATAAATATTATCCAATAAATATCAGTCTAAAAGAGACTTAGTTGTTGATTTTTAATCTTTTTAAATCCTATGGTTGGGAAAAATTGAGAAAGATAAATACATATAAATGCCTAAGGAGTTAGAATTCTCCTTGTTTTTGTACTCCAAAGTGTCCTTTTTGAAGGCAAGCATAATCTCAGTTTAATGGTGTGCTATTTAATATGGAGGCCACTCCAAAAAAAAAAAAAAAAAACTGATTGTTGTCGAGTTTATTCCAACTCATAGCAACCCGACAGGAGAGAGTAGAGCTGCCCCATATGGTTAATTCTCCATTGCCTTTTGTTATCATTTACGGAAACAGACTAAGAGCCACTCATGCAGGAGTCAAGAAATTCTAGAATCTAGTGTCTTTGTCCGCTGCTATTCATAAGGTTTTCACCGGCTAATTCTTTTCAGAAGTAGACTGCCAGTCCTTCTTCCTAATCTGTCTTAGTCTGGAAGATCAACTGAAACCTGTCCTCCATGGGTGACCCTGCTGGTATCTGAGTACTGGTGGCATAGCTTCCAGCATCACAGCAACATGCAAGCGCCCACAGTACGATAAACTGACAGACACGTGGTAACTCTGCTGCAAAGGACCTCTTTAAAGTGTTGAAGAGCAAAGATGTCACCTTGAAGACTAAGGTGCGCCTGACCCAAGTCATGGTATTTTCAATCACATCATATGCATGTGAAAGCTGGACAATGAATAAGGAAGACCAAAGAAGAGATGACACCTTTGAATAGTGGTGTTGGCGAAGAATATTGACTATACCGTGGACTGCCAAAAGAACGAACAAATCTGTCTTAGAAGAAGTACAGCCAGAATGTTCCTTAGAAGCAAGGATGGCGAGACTGCATCTTACATACTTTGGAGATGTTGTCAGGAGGGATCAGTCCCTGGAGAAGGACATCATGCTTGGCAGAGTACAAGGTCAGTGGAAAAGAGGAAGACCCTCAACGAGGTAGATTGACACAGTGGCTGCGACGATGAGCTCAAGCATAACAACGATTGTGAGGATGGCTCAGGACCAGTTGGTGTTTCTTTCTGTTGTGCATAGGGTCACTATGAGTCAGAACTGATTTGATGGCACCTAACAACAACAAACAACAATGACAGTGACTGTGTCATGAAGTTATACATTCTTTATTGGACAAGAAAGAAGTCCTGATGGCACACTGCTTAAGTACTCACCTGCTAACTGAAAGGTTGATGGTTCAAATCCACCAGCTGCTCTGGGGAAGAAAGATGTGCAATCTGCTTCTATAAAGATTACAGCCTAGCAAATCTTATGGGACAGTTCTACTGTAAGCTTGCTGTCAGTCAGAATCAACTTGACAGCAACAGATATGGAACAAGAGAAATGATATTGACCTATTTTATTTTTAACTATGGGAGAATGATTACTGCTGTTACCTTCTAAATGTGGGTTTCTAAATACAAACGATGTTAATTTTCTCCCTGATCCTGTTGTGGAAAAGCTGTCACCACAGAGACACTGTTTCTTTTCTAAAAGCCTCCCCGGACTCGGTCTATGGGAAGTCAAAGGTCATAGCATGATTTTATATTGCTATCATTTTCTTATTAAGACAAATATATGTGATATATATGATGACAATAATTGTAATGATCAGTTATAGTATTTAAAACAAAGCACAGCATTTAGATCAATGTTTTTATTTTTAAGTACAAAATTTATATGTACAATAGTTATCTAGCTATAACAACCGCCAACAATTTTCCTTAAACACCAGGTTTATTCATTACTGAGGTATAATTGCTGAGTTTGTGCTGGGTATACAGTGGTCTATATGACAATCAGCTTTGCTTTCCTCTTGGAGCTTACATTCCAATAGAGGAGACAAAAATATACGTAAGATGATAATAAAGTCATATAGTGATAACAGACTCTTAGTAAATTATAATAGAGTGGTATATGTGTGACTGGATGGACATTCTATTTAGGTAGACACAGGTCTTTTTTGAGAGGTGGCTTCTAAATTAGGGTCTGAATGATGAGACAGAAGGAGCACAAAACAAATGAATGGGAAAAGAATCCCAGGCAAAAAAAAAAAAAGCTTATGCAGAAATCCTAAGGCAGCAACTAGCCTGAAGTTAAGATCTGGGTAATTGGTACACAGAGGGTAAGGGGGAATTTGGTACAGGATGAGATATGGGAACTAGGCAGGGCCTTGATAAGCAGGGTCCTATTATTTTTTAACCGATAAGTCCAAAATGAACACGGACATCAGCATGGCTCTATTGGAATAACAACTAAAAAAGAAATCTTTCGTGGTTTTTTTTGATGACTCTAGAAACTTAGTACTGCGACCTTTGCACATAGCTTCCATTTAACTTTTGTTATACCTGTAGTAGAATATAACATTTGCTGCCTGCTTACAATATTTTAGAATTAAATACCTGGATTCGTTTTATATTTATTCACCTTGCTCCATGTTGAAGAAGGAGAAAAAGTATGTGACAGCATAATAAGTCTGCCTGTGTAAGAACCTTATGATGATCATTTTCTTATTTCATTTATAGAATTTAATAACTGGAGGGACCAAAATGAGATTCCTAACCTTAAATATTTTTGATCTGTTGGGTAATTTTCCTAGTGTTAAAAGTAGGCTCAGATAGATAAACTAAATGTGTTACATACATAAGGCAGAGTATTACTCACCATAAAAAGAAAAAGTCCTGATACATGGATGAAGCTGGAAAACATTATGCTAATTGCAATAAGTGAGTTACAAAAGGAACAAATATTATGTGATCCCACTTATATGAAATATTTATGAAACAGGCAAGTGTATAAAGTATATTAGTGTTACCAGGGGCAGAAAGGAGGGGAAAATGAGAAGTCATTGCTTAGGGGGCACTGAGTTTCTGTTAAGGATGATGAAAATATTTAGAAATGGATAATAGTGATTGTTGTACAACACAAATATCACTGAACTGTAAGTGTAAAAATTGTTGACATGGCAAATGTTTTGTTATAAATATACTTGTCACAATTAAAAAAAAAAGAAAGAAAAAACAACTAAAGTAGGTGGAAAGCCAAATTTGGCCTTTAGGATATAGTTTGCCAATCTCTGGTCTAAGGCAATCATGGTGAGGCAGAGGTCTTATTGACTTAATTATCTGGTGCAGTTATAACAGAAATACCACAAGTGAACAGCTTTGACAAAGAGAAATTTATTTTGTCACAGTTTAGGATGGTAGAACTCTGAATTCAAGCTGCTGGCTATGGGGGGAGGCTTTCTCTTCTGGCTCTAGAGGGAGGTCTTTTTGTCTTTCAGCTTCTATTCCTTGGACATCTCATGTGGCATGGCTTTTATCTTCCCCCAACTCTATTTGCTTTGTTGCTTGCTCAATCTGTTCTTTTATATCTCAGAAGAAATTGATTTAAGACACACCCTGCGCTAATGCAAACTCTGATGGCTTAGTGGTTCAGAGCTACAACTGCTGACCAAAAGGTTGACGGTTTGAATCCACTGAGCACTCCTTGAAAACTCTATGGAGCAGTTCTACTTTGTCTTGTAGGGTCGCTAGAGTCAGAATCCTCTCGAGGGCAACAGGTTAATCAGGGTTAGAAAACGCTAATACAGCCTCAGTAACACAACAAAGAAAACCCATTCTCAAATTGGATTATAATCACATGCATTGCGGTTAGGATTTATAACACTTATTTCTGGGGACACAATTCAGTCCATAACACCTGTTCTTCTCTTCCCTTTTAGTAATAGAACTCCCATTTATAGTACTAGCTAGACACATAACTAAGGAGACCTGGTGGCACAATGGTTAAATGCTTGGCTATGAAGCAAAGCTGCTCCAAAGGAGAAAAATGTGGCAGTTGGCTTCCATAAAGACCACAACCCTGGAAACCGAAGGGGGAGTTCTACCCTGTCCTATAGGGTTCATATGTGTCAGAATCGACTGGATGGCAACAGATTTTGTTTTGTTTTCTCCTTTTTTTTTTTTTTTTTAAACATATTACTGCCTAGTTAAAAGACTACAATTCCCAACATCTCATGTATCTAGGTGTGGCCACATGACTAAGTTCTGGCCAATGAAATGTAAATGAAAGTCATAATATAAACGGTAATTCTGTGAATGTGGAATTTTGGTGGAAATTCAAGCAGCGATGGTGGACCATGAGGATGTGTGTTAAGGTTAGCAGAAAAGCAAAACAGAAGGAGCTTGTAATCCTGATGTTGTGGAGCTGCCATACCAGCCCCATACAACTTGTCCGAGGCTTCCTTTATGTAAGAGGAAAATACATTTCTGTCTCGTTTAAGTCGCTGTTAAAAAAAAATAAGTAGGCTCAGAATCTACATCTTGTATTGCATGAGTTGTTCTGACCATTCATGTAACATTACCTCTCGATTAGATCTCACAAATTTTTTTATCTGTTCTATGCACCCTCCAAGTTGTTGTTGTTGTTGTTGTTAGGTGCCCTCGAATCAGTTCCAGCTCATAGCAACCCTAAGCACAACAGAACGAAACACTGCCCGGTCCTGCGCCATCCTCAAAATCCTTATGCTTGAGTCCATTGTTGCAGCCACTGTCAATCCATCTGGTTGAGGGTCTTCTCTTTTTCACTGATCCTCTACTTTACTAAGCCTGGTGTCCTTCTCCAGGGACTGCTCCGTCCTAATAATATGTCCAAAGTATGTGAGACATAGTCTCACCATACTTGCTTCTGAGACTGCTACTTCCACGAGTGTTGATTGTGGATCCGAGTAAAATGAAATCCTCGACTTCAATCTTTTCTCCATTTATCATGATGCTGCTTATTGGTTCAGTTGTAAGGATTTTTGTTTTCTTTATGAAGAGGCACAATTCATACTGAAGGTTGTGGTCTTTGATATTCATCAGTAAGTGCTTCAAGTCTCCTTCATGCTAGCAGGCAAGGTTGTGTCTGCAAATTGTGGGTTGTTAATGAGTCTTCATCAATCCTGATGCCCCATTCTTCTTCGTATAGTCCAGCTTCTTGTTTCATTTGCTCAGCATACAGATTGAATAAGAATGGTGAAAAGATGCAACACTGAGGCACACCTTTCCTGACTTTAAAACAAGCAATATCCCCTTGTTCTATTCAAAGGACTGCCTCTTGATCTATGTACAGGTTCCTCATCAGCACAATTAAGTGTTCTGGAATTTTCATTCCTCGAAATGTTATCCATAATTTGGTATGATCCACACGGTCAAATTCCTTTGCATAGTCAATAAAACCCAGGTAAATATCTTTCTGATATTCTCTGCTTTTAGCCAAGATCCATCTGACATCAGCAATAATGTGCCTGGTTCCATGTTCTCTTCTAAATCCTGCTTGAATTTCTGGCTGTTCTGTGTCAATGTACTGCTGCAGCCGCTTTTGAATGCTCTCCAGCAAAACTTTACTTGTGTGTGATGATAATGATATTGTTCAATCAGTTCCGCATTCAGTTGGAGCAACTTTCTTTGGAATAGGCATAAATGTGGATCTATTCTAGTCACTTGGCCAGTTAACTGTCTTCCAGATTTCTTGGCATAGATGAATGAGCACTTCCAGCACTGCGTCCATTTGTTGAAACATCTCAATTGGTATTCCCTCAATTCCTGGACCCTTGATTTTACCAATGCCTTCAGTGCAGCTTGGACCTCTTCCTCCAGTACTATCTATTCCTGATCATATGCTACCTCCTGAAACAGTTGAACATAGACCAGTTCTTTTTGGTAGAGTGACTGTGTACTCTGTCCATCTTCATTTGATGCTTCCTGCACTGCTTACTATTTTCCCTGTAGAATCCTTCAATATTGCAACTCAAGGCTTGAAGTTTTTCTTCAGTCCTTTCAGCTTGAGAAATGCTGAGCATATTCTTCCTTTTTGGCTTTCTATGTCCAGCTCTTTGTGCATGTCATTATAATTCTTTACTTTGTCTTCTATAATGAACCTTTGAAGTCTTCTGTTCAGCTGTTTTACTTCATCATTTCTTCCTTTCCCTTTAGCTACTCAACATTCAAGAGCAACTTTTGGACTCCCTTCTGACATCCATTTTGGTCTTTTATTTCTTTTCTGTCTTTTTAATGACTTTTTGCTTTCTTTTGGTATGATGTCCTTGATGTCATTCCATACCTAGTCTGATATTCATTCATTATTGTTCAGTGAGTCAAATCTGTTCCTGAGATGATCTCTAAATTCAGGTGGGATATACTTAAGGTCGTACTTTGGCTCCCGTAGACTTGTTCTAATTTTCTTCAGCTTCAGCTTGAAATTGCATACCAGCAATTGATTGTCTGTTCCACAGTCGGCCCCTGGACTTCTTCTGACTGGTGATATTGAGCTTTTCCATTACCTCTTTCCACATCTGTAGTCGATTTGATGCCTGTGTATTTCACTGGTGAGATCCAAGTGTATAGTTACCGTTTATATTGTTGAAAAAAAGTTATTTACAATGAGTAAGTCATTTGTCTTAAAAATTCTATCACACTATCCCTGACTTTATTTCTATCACTGAGGCCATATTTTCCAACTACCGATCATTCTTCTTTGTTCCCAGCTTTCACATTCCAATCACCAGTATTTATCAATGCATGTTTGATCAATTTCAGCCTGCAGAAGATGGTAAAAATCTTTAACTTCTTCATCTTTGACCTTAGTGGTTTGTGGGTAAATTTGAAGAACAGTCGTATTAACTGGTCTGGTAGGTATATGAATATTATCCTATCACTGAGAGTGTTATAGTTCAGGATAGATCTTGAAATGCTCTTTTTGACAATAAATGCAACACCATTCTTCTTCCAGTTGTCATTCCCAGCATGGTAGACCATATGATTGTCCAATTCAAAATATAGCCAATACTAGTCCATTTCGGCTCACTAATGCCTAGGATATCAATGTTTTTGTGTTCCATTTAATTTTTGACAGTTTCTAATTTTCCTAGATCCATGTTTTGTACTTTCCATGTTTGGATTATTAATGGATGTTTGCAGCTGTTTCTTCCCATTCTGAGTCATGCCACATCATCAGATGAAGGTTTAGAAGGCTTGACTCCATCATTAAGGTTGACTCTGCTTTGAGGAGGCAGTTCTTCCCCAGTTGTATTTTGAGTGATTTCCAACCTGAGGGACTCATCTTCAGGCACTATATTAGACAATGTTCTGCTGCTATTCTTCTTCCTAGTTTGTCTTAGCCTGGAAGCTCAGCTGGAACCTGTCCACCATGCTTGACTCTGCTGGTATTTGAATACTGGTGGCATAACCTCCAGCATCAGAGCAACATGGAGGCCCCCACAATACTACAGACTGACGGGGGGAGGAAGGATTAGGGGCAGTTAGGTTAATAAGATAGGACTCAATCCAAAAGTTTAGATTGTATCTTTAGTGAATCTCTTTTGATATATAAGAGTGGGAATAGAGCAGAGAGGAAGAGAACCTCACACCACCAAGAATGAAGAATGAGGATTGGAGCATGTCCTTTGGACCTGGGGTTCCTGTGCTAAGAAACTGTTGGAAGCTGTTAGACCAGGAGGAGATTGATACCAAGGGTCTTCCCCCAGAACAGGCAGAGAGAGAAAGACTTACCCTGGAGCTGGTGCCCTGATTTCAGATTTCTTGTCTCCTAGACTGTGAGTTACAGAATTTCTGTTTACTAAAGCCATCCACTTGTGGTATTTCTGTAATAACAGCACTAGATAACTAAGACAGCAGCTAAATGCTTAACTACTGTGCCACCAGGATTCCTATAGGGATTTGGGTTTCCTAATCTTAGCTTGTAAAATACATGGTTATCTCTACATTAAAATTTGAAAAACTCACCGCAACTCATGATAAAAATGTTTAATAAAGTGGAAATAGAAAGATACTTTAATTTGAAAAAAGATATCCACCTAAAAAACTACCAGAAAAATCCATCTTAATTGGAAACATTACATGAATATTCTATTTCACTGAGATAATTTAAGCCATCAAAAGAAAACTTCGAGACTCGCACAACTGTATCTATCAGTCTACAAGCATTCGTTCACTTATATGCTGCCTTTTAACTGCTACTGTAAATGAAGTATCTGGGACCCTTGCCAAAGACAACCGGTCTTTCTATACTTTTACATGTGACTTTATCTCCTCGCTGCTTTCACAGGACTTTTGTCTAAGAATCTCCTTTGTCTATTATTTCACCCATATTTCCCTCTCTACATCATCAAAGAAGCAATCTGTTACTGCTGTCATTGATAAAAAATATTTTTTTGACTCCTCATGGATAGGTGTTGTGCCTTATTCCAGAACTCAGCTCTTGCATTTTGCAGGAACATAGGCGTTTCCACCCCAGCATACACATTGTTATATTCCTGAACATAAAGGGAAGTGAAAACATCTTCACATAGAATCTCAGGAAGAGATTAAAAAAAAAAATTCCCAATTCATTTGGGACATAGAAATTTGCCAATGCTTAAGTACTTCAAACCACATAAAAGTGTCTTGGATAATCATGCTGACTGAAACGTTTCAAACCCCCGGGAGGAAACTGAGAGGCAGTTAGTTCTACAGGTTCATGTCTTCTCAGGGAAACCTCTTTAAATTCCAGCTGGAAATAAAGGAGGAGACCCTTGCTTCTCTGTGTTTTGTTCCATGACACCAGATTGGAAACAGCACTTGAGAAGCAGTGAGGAACATTCTCTGCCTTGTGTGCCTGTGAGACTTTCTCTCTCTCTTAGATGTAGAAATAAGACTTGGAAATGGCATTCCCATTTTATCCAGCTGCTGAATGGACTTTTCTCAGTTAAAGAATAGGAGATTGCCATCACCAGAATTTTCAAAAAGGAACATGATATATGGTGAGATTTATAAAGCAAATTTTTGCATTTTCAGAATTATTTAATCATTAATATAAATTAGGATCAATTAATGTACAGACAACTTGATTTTCTTTGTATAAAGAAGCTCCCTGAAGTAGAAGTGGACTCATGTGGGTTTGAGAGCTACTAAAGGATTACAAAGGTCATTCAAATGTTCTATGCACTAAAAAAATTGGCATGCCTACACTGTGACCAAATAGAATAATATCCATTTTTAAATTAATAAAAGAACAAGGGAAAGAGCTTATCAGTAAAAGCACTTGTCAGCCCTGTTCATGATAAAGGGGGAATTAAATGTAAGTAAAAATGTTGACAATTCTCTCTGTCACTGGTCTGGGGGCTTGATCTCCTGTTGAATGTATTTATGTGTATTGTGTTATCTGATTCTATAAATAGGCATTCTTATTAGCTCACTTTCCAGAAGTGGAAAACAAGGATTTGAAGTAATTTGTTCCATGAGACATAACTAAATAGAAGAGCTTGGATTTGAATCCAAGCATATATGAGTCTGAAGTTGATGCTCTTACTTATTTCACTTCATTGTCTCTCTTACTTTTGCCCTATGCTAAACTGACCACTGTTGAATCCTATATCTGTTGTAGAGTGATAACTTTCACTAAAGCCTTCTGCAACAGAGTTTTTTATTGTAACATCAGAAAACAAAAGAGGGAAATTTGGTGTAAGCACTCAGGCTACAAACAAACCAAAATCCAAAGAAGGATAATCCATAAGTGCTTTTTATACAATTTTGAAAGGTGCTGATTCATCAAGAGTCAGGGTGTTTCAACCGGCTGTTTACAATCCTTGGAATAATTACCTATGAGTAAATGACTTACAGACTATCATGGGTTAATGGAAAGACAAAGAACTAAGATCATGATTGGGAGGCATTTTCTTGTTTCTCTTTTCTAACAATTTGGTCTGTTGGCTCAGGGGTCCTGGCTCTATCATATAATTGCTTTCTGTGGTGTGGGCTACCTGTGATATAGGGTAGATCTCCAACAAGCTTCCCGGGGTAAATTGTTACTTACTTTTGGTAAGCACTTCCTCAGTCCATTGAACAAGTTAGAGCACTCAGTCCTACCCCTTTGATACAATTTCTTAGTGTTTAAAGCCCTATGGATCCTGAGAAACAAATTGGCCTGTTGTGGTTATGGCCTTCTGTGGTTAGGTTAACCCTTTATTCTGCTGATAATCTTTATATTTTAATATATGGTTGTTGACAGACCCAATGACCCTTTTGGGGTTGTTTTATGCTTTGTTTTCTGGGTAACCGCTTGCAGCTAGATATGGAGCTATCTGTGCTGGCACAATTTAGGATTGCCCAGGTCCCTGGGAACATAAGGAAAATGGCTGTTTAAAAGCAAACAGATGACATTGACCTGTAAAATTGTTACTCATTAGTTTTATTTGTCAATTCTAAGTGGCATTCAACAAAATCAATTTACTGATCTAAGCCCCACAAGTATTTTATTCATCTCTTTAGCAAACATGTAATTACGTAAATGATTTAAGTGATAAATTTCTGTTATAGGTATAAAGGAGGACACACTCACCCTTCAAAGCTGTGTTTACCTATGGAAAATGAAGTCAGAAGTTGAATTAATTATCTGGTTGAGTCATGGAAATGCTTTCTATGGGGAAAGCAGCTGGTTTACTGAGTGAGGTAATAATAACCACAATCTGCAACACTTCTTTACCATAAGCAACGCTTTCACATTTTCAGAATTAGCCCTCATCGTAGTCTTATGAGATGCTTAGGTAAGCAATGCATGAACTATTTTACAATAATGTTATATAATTGTGAAAAAAATAAACTGTGAGGAGTGGCACTTGATCGTATTGAGTCACATTGTTTAAGCAATTGGTTAAGAATTAATAAAATCTTAATTAATTAAAGAATTAATAAAGACTGGCTTATGTTGAACATGTGGTTTCTATTCTTTACTTCTATGGTTGTTGCCCTTTGTGTATGTATTTGATGTGTATGTGTGTATATATATAGAGTCGGGCCAATACCCTCTGGTTATAAATCATGTGGAGTTTCTTTTTCCTGAGGTGTCTAATTTAAACATGAACAAATGAATCAGAAGGTTTTAACCTTGAGAGGTATGTGGAGACTGTAGAAAGGCCATCCTTTCTCTGAAGTTCTTCCTAGAAAAGAAACGTTCTCACCACTTTCTTTATGGATCCAGTGGAATGGACTTTGGCTGTGGCACCAGAAAATCCCAGATCTACCTTTTGTTAATTTCTTGAACTCTCAAACTATAACTTAGCTAATAGCAAAATAGGGATAATAAGACCTCACATGGACAGTATCCTAGACACTAGGCTCTGAGCAATTGCTTTTTTTCTTGCATTATTTCACTCAGTCATCAGCAGAACACTTTGAAGTGAGCTTTATTATTTTTGTCATCTTCTGTTTACATTTTAAAATGATGACTAAAACAAAAACAAAGACAACCCAAAACTTAATACATCCTTATTTTTGTTAAACATACAGTTAAGGAATTTTCTGTTGGTCTTTATTATTTTATTTATTTATTTGTTTATTTATTTATTTTAATTAACTTTTATTAAGCTTCAAGTGAACGTTTACAAATCCAACAGTCTGTCACATATAAGTTTACATACATCTTACTCTCTACTCCCACTTGCTCTCCCCCTATTGAGTCAGCCCTTTCAGTCTCTCCTTTCGTGACAATTTTGCCAGCTTCCCTCTCTCTCTATCCTCCCATCCCCCTCCAGACAAGAGTTGCCAACACACTCTCAAGTGTCCACCTGATTTAATTAGCTCACTCTTCATCAGCATCTCTCTCCCCCCCGCTGACCAGTCCCTTTCATGTCTGATGAGTTGTCTTCGGGGATGGTTCCTGTCCTGTGTCAACAGAAGGTCTGGGGAGCATGGCCGCCAGGATTCCTCTAGTCTCAGTCAGACCATTAAGTATGGTCTTTTTATGAGAATTTGGGGTCTGCATCCCACTGATCTCCTGCTCCCTCAGGAGTTCTCTGTTGTGCTCCCTGTCAGGGCAGTCATCGATTGTGGCCAGGCACCAACTAGTTCTTCTGGTCTCAGGATGATGTAGGTCTCTGGTTCATGTGGCCCTTTCTGTCTCTTGGGCTCTTAGTTGTCGTGTGACCTTGGTGTTCTTCATTTTCCTTTGCTCCAGGTGGGTTGAGACCAATTGATAAATCTTAGATGGCCGCTTGTTAGCATTTAAGACTCCAGACACCACATTTCAAAGTGGGATGCAGAATGTTTTCATAATAGAATTATTTTGCCAATTGACTTAGAAGTCCCCTCAAACCATGTTCCCCAGACCCCCGCCCCTGCTCCGCTGACCTTTGAAGCATTCATTTTATCCCGGAAACTTCTTTGCTTTTGGTCCAGTCCAATTGAGCTGACCTTCCATGTACTGAGTGTTGTCCTTCCCTTCACCCAAAGCAGTTCTTATCTACTGATTAATCAACAAAAGACCCTCTCCCTCCCTCCCTCCCTCTCTCCCCCCTTCGTAACCACAAAAGTATGTGTTCTTCTCAGTTTATACTATTTCTCAAGATCTTATAATAGTCGTCTTATACAATATTTGTCCTTTTGCCTCTGACTAATTTCACTCAGCATAATGCCTTCCGGTTCTTCCATGTTATGAAATGTTTCACAGATTCGTCGATGCGTAGTATTCTATTGTGTGAATATACCACAATTTATTTACCCATTCATCCATTGATGGAAACCTTCGTTGCTTCCAGCTTTTTGCTATTGTAAACAGAGCTGCAATAAACATGGGTGTGCATATATCTGTTTGTGTGAAGGCTCTTGTATCTCTAGGGTATATTCCGAGGAGTGGGATTTCTGGGTTGTATGGTAGTTCTATTTCTAACTGTTTAAGATAACGCCAGATAGATTTCCAAAGTGGTTGTACCATTTTACATTCCCACCAGCAGTGTATAAGAGTTCCAATCTCTCCGCGGCCTCTCCAACATTTATTATTTTGTGTTTTTTGGATTAATGCCAGCCTTGCTGGTGTGAGATGGAATCTCATCGTAGTTTTAATTTGCATTTCTCTAATGGCTAATGATCGAGAGCATTTTCTCATGTATCTGTGGTCTTTATTTTTGATAAGAAATGAATTAATTCATCTTAAAGGCCCAGTTCAGCTCAAATTTTTAAAGAAATATCTGGGGGAGTAGGCATGATTTCCAACTGCCTGTTAAAATGCATGTTAGCTGTTCTTTTATTTGTAGGTAAGGCAGTCTCCTGGAGAGAGATGCATTTCCCATTCAAGTCATCCTGGTTCCCATGCCATGACAAGGGGAGACATAACTAATACATTATAGTCCTCCTTTCCTCAGATCTTGGATGTGCTTCAGAATCCTCCTCGACATTGCACTCTAGGTAGCCACACCTAACAAGTCAAAGCTGGCACCCACTTTAAAAACTATTTGTCACCCCTACCACATGTGAAGGGTTCCCTTCCCCCATATTGAAACTCTGACTGTTTTAAAGAGTTTAACCTCAGTTCTGACTGATGCCTCAAGAAATTTCTAATTTTATATTCTTAACAACAACAGAAGCACTTAAAATAATTTTGATTATGGATGCACCAATACTTCGATGACTATACTGATAACTAATATCATAAACTGGTTTGAGACAAATATCTTTCTCATAATTTCAGATTCTACATGGTCACTGTGTTAGCTTCCACCTTTTCCTCCGAAATATGCAAAACCAAAGCTTTGTAACTGAGTTCATCCTCTTGAGTCTTTCATGGAATCCAAGTGTTCAAAAAATAGAATTTGTTCTATTTTTGTTCTGCTACATTGCAACTGTTGGGGCCAACTTGCTAGTTGTGGTGACCATTGTCAAAAGCCCGACACTCCTGGGATCCCCTGTGTACTTCTTTCTGGCCTTCCTGTCCTTCCTGGATGCCTGCTATTCCTCTGCATTTGCACCAAAGATGATTGTGAACTCTCTCTATGAGAAGAAAACCATCTCCTTCAAGGGCTGTATGACCCAGCTCTTTGCTGAGCACTTCTTTGCTGGAGTGGAGGTGATTATCTTCACCACCCTGGCCTACGACCGCTATGTGGCCATTTGCAAGCCATTGCACTACCCCTTTATCATGAACTGGAGGCTCTGTGGTATCCTGATGGGGGTAGCCTGGACAGGGGGCTTCCTGCATTCTGTGATACAAATTGTCTTTATTTTCCAGCTGCCCTTCTGTGGCCCCAATGTTATTGATCACTTCCTACATGATTTGTACCCATTATTGAAGCTTACCTGCACTGCCACTCACATCCTTGGCCTTTTTGTGGTTGCCAATAGTAGGTTTATCTGCACCATAATCTTCTCCTTGTTGCTCATCTCCTATTGTGTCATCTTGCTTTCGCTAAAAACTCATAGCTCTGGAGGACGGTGGAAAGCTCTCTCCACCTGTGGATCTCACATTGCTGTTGTGGTTTTATTCATTGTCCCATGCATAATTGTGTATGCCCGACCTCCGTCTGCTTTCTCCTTCGACAAGATGGTGGCCATAGTTTACACCTTCGTAACTCCCTTGCTCAATCCTTTGATTTATACTTTCAGGAAAAAGGAAGGGAAAAATGTGATGAGGAAATTATGGACCAGATTGCTGGGTGTCTGGTGAAAAATAAAACTTAAAAATTTAAATTTGAAGAGGAAAGAAATAAAATGCACTTAACCAAATACTTTATAGGGGCTGGAACTTGTAAGGCAGAACGTAATGTACTGCCACAGAAAAATTCTAACGAGTAGGTCAGGAAATGCTATTACCACCCTCAGATCACTCACATCTTGGAGTTGGCAGCTCAGTATCCTTATAGGTAATCAAAGGAGAATTGAATTTTATGTTTGTCTAGAATATAGTAATGAAAAGAAATCACTAAAAAAGAGGATTCAGGTTATCTATTAAACTTTTTGCCATTGACACCATACTTTGAAAAACCTTTATGGAAAGAAGAAAAAAAATCTTAGATATCATTAATAGGAACTTCCTGAAACTATTTTAACTAAAAAAAAGTTTACTTTACGGTCCTGATCCCAGTTAAGCAGCCCTGGTGGCATAGTAGGTAAGCCCTCAGCTGCTGACATAAAGTGTGATGGTTTGAAACCACCACCTGCTCTATAGCGGAAAGATGTGGCAGTCTCCTTTCCTTATAAAGATCAATAATCTGGAAGCCTTTTGAGTCCAAATTCAGGAGATGGCAATTGTTTTTTTTGTTTGTTTTTTGTTGCTGCTGTTGTTTTTTAAGAAATATTGCTTCCTAGCTAAAAGACATTTCCCGGCATCCAATGTAGTTAGGTGTGACCATGTGAACAAATTATGGCCAAAAAAATGTAAATGAAAGTGGTATATTAAATGGTAATTCTGTGAATGTGAAATTGTGGTGGGAATTCAGGCAGCCATCTTGGACTTTGAGGATGTGTGTTAAGGTTAGTGGAAAAGCAAGACTGAAGGATCCTAAAACCCTAATGTTGTAGAGTTGAAATAGCAGCCCCATACTACTTGGCTCAGACCTCCTATATGTAAGAGGTAAATAAATTTCCATGTTGTTTAAGTCACTGCTAAAAAAATAAAGTAATATCAAAATCTACGTCATCTATTACATTTATGAGCTAGCTGTTCTTTTCATTAATGCTGTAATAAAAAAAAAAAATAGTCCCTGTTAATTTGTTCTCACAAATTTCGTACAGTTGTATAAGGATCCCCAAATTAGTTCACATTAAATAGCCCATACCCGCTAAACATGTTTTTTAACAGCTCAATGTCTGACTTTTTTTTTTTTTTTTGACACCTTGGCATCTGAAACAAATCTTGTTCATACTGCTTTGTTATGGAGATTGGTTGTTACTAATACTAACTGGTAAATGATATGATTACCTCTGTATTAGAATTTGAAAAATTCTCACCTGTTCATGATTCTGAGGTTTAGCAAAGTAGGAATTGAAGGATACTTCAATTTGAGGAAAGGTATCTGCTTAAAAAATTACTACAAGCATCAAACTTAGTGGGAAGCATTGATGTACTTTCTCCCTATTTCAATGAAATAATTTAAACCATCAAAAGAGAATTTTCAGACTCCCACAACTGTATCTATCAATCTGCCAGCATCCATTCAGTTATATTCTGCCTTCTAACTGCTATTGTAAATGAAGTGTCTGTGACCCTTACCAAAGACAAGCAGTCTCTCTTTACTTTTACATGGTACTTCATCTCCTCACTGCTTACACAAGGAAGCTAGTCTATGAATCTCTTCTGATTCTTAATTCATCCATGTTTTCCTCTCTACTGGATGAGTTACATCATCAAAGAAGCAATCTGTTACCTCTCTCATCGTTAGAAATATTTTTTTGACTCTACTTCCTTTATATCTAATACCCCATTTCATTCTCCCTCCTTTGCAGCAAAACTAAGGGATCTCTATAATGTCCATCTCCCATTTCTCTTTAAACTCCTTTCAGTCACATGTCGATAATTAAAATTATTTGAAAATCCTCTCTTCAAGGTCACCACAGACCTCTGCATTGGTAAATTTAACAGCAGTTGTTCATTTCTCATCTTATTAAATCCATTAACATCATTTAAGCCAGTTGATCTGTTCCCTCTTTCTTTCCATAATCTCTTTACATGACCAAGGTTCCCAAATAATATTGCCAGCCCAGACCTTTTCCTTGAGGTTGAGATCTATACGTCCAACTGCTTCCATGGTATTTCCATCTAAATGACAAGTTGGTTTCTTAAACTGAATAACTCCAAAGCTGTATTTCTGGTTGTTCTGACCCAATCCCCAAGCAGTCTCCACTCACGTCATCCTCCATCTCTACCAATGGCTCATTTGGTTCATTTGTTTTTCTCCTTGCCCACATCCACTCTATCAGGAAATCCTGTCAGCTTTAACCTATACCTCAAATTCAAGAACTTCTTTTCATTTTGAGAACTGTCACTTAATTCCAAGCCACCATCCTCTTTCACCTCGATTATTGCAAGTCCCTCTTACTTAGCCTCCCTGCTTTACCTTGTATACAATACTCCAATTCTATCCTTAGCAAGAAAGTTAGAGTTATCCTTTAAACACATAAATCAGATCATATTATGACTCTACTCAACTGCACTGGTGCTCAGGATAAAAGCTAAAACCTTACAATTGCTAAAGATCAGGCAGCAGTCATCTTGCTACCCTCCCACCTCTCTGAAGTCCTCTCTCATGGCTGATCCCTCATTGATTCCCCAGTCCACGTGACCCCTTTCTGTTCTGCTTGGTGGCCAGGCATACTCTTGCCATAGAGCCTTCACATCCATAGGCTATTCCTTCTGTCTGGAATACTTTTCCTTCCCCTGAACTTTCTAAATGACTTACAATCTCATTTTACATTTACAGATTTGAAGAAGTGATATTTTATATAAAACTACCCTTGGACCTGGACAAGCAGAACCGTGCCCCTGCTTGCATGCTTTGAAGTGCCTGCTGCAAAATGTCCACCATTCTCCAGTGCCTGTGACTGGGAAGTCTGTAGTGCCTTCTGGGTAGAGCATCCCAACTTGGACATGATTCTATGGACCCCTGACTATTTCTACTTTTCATCTTGCTCTTCCATACTCTATTCCATCCATGGAGTCAACCAGAATCCTCCAGGAGCTCTTATTCAGCCCCAATCAAGTTATGACTGGTCCTGCGGCTGGGATCCCAGTTCCAGGTACATGGTCTGGCATCCAAATGGCTTCAGCAGGCTGGATCTTTATTTATTTATTTCCACAGGATTACAGTACTTTGGGTTACCAGAGTGGTGCTGACATGCACAGTTCGGGGGACACAAGTTCAGGGCTCAGCTGATCCTTGGCCTTGGGCCCTTTTTGTGGGGCCTTATCAAGCTCTCGTCTGTCTATGCTCTGACTGAGGGTGTTGAGAGTGAAGGAACCCATCCTTTACCCTGAGTATCCATCTTGACGGTGCCTAACGAGATCACCCAGTCTTTCCACAGATTCCAGGCCCTGTATCAGGCAGCTGTCTGTGGCTTTCTGTCCTTGAATCACAAGGAATGTGGTCCATGTCAGCCAGTTCTTCTGGTCAGAGTAAACCTCTAAAATTTTAATAAAAAGAAAGCAACCCTTGTTCTTTGTTCCCATAGGTGCTTGATGTGAAGGTGCCTCTGGGCCTTAACTTTTCTGATGAAGCACTTCAATTTTACATCTTTCTATGAATTGCCATAGAAGTAGGTAGAGTAAAATGTTTACATAGTGAATGGAGTAACAAAGTGTTTGGTTTGGCCCCTTTCTGAAGTGGCCTGATGGGGCATCTCCAGGTTTTCCTTCAAACTTCAATCGCAGTGCTACATTTCAACAGAGTAAACTGATCTGTCATTCATTGTTTTCATATAATATGGGAAGAGAAGGAAATATTAAACAAACAAACAAAACCCATTACTGTTGAGTTGATTCTGACTCATAAGGACCCCATGTGTTTCAGAGTAGAACAATGCCTCATAGGGCTTTCAAGTACTAATTTTTTGGAAGTAGATGGCCAGGACCTTGTTCTGAGGTGTCTCGAGGTAGACTTTTACATCCATCTTTTTGGTTAACAGGTGTGTGCTTTAACGATTTATACCACCCAGGGACGGATATCAGGCTTTTAGTTTTAAAGTCATGGAATATCAAGATCAGGTATGTAGAGAAAAAAATAACATTTGGATTAATCTATATAGTTTTGCATATTTGTATATGAAATATTTCTTAAGAAGCACTCATTGCTACCGCAGCCCAAGAACAGCACATGCTGTCCTCATGTATAGATGCTGTGCTTTATTACAGGACTGAACTCTTGCATTTAGTAAGAACATAGGCGTTTCTATTCCAGCATACACATGGTTATATTCCTGAACAGAAAGGGAAGTGAAAACATCTTCACATAGAATCTCAGGAGTAGGTATAAAAGAAGGAGATTAAAAAAAAAAAAATCACAATTAATTTGGGACCTCGCGATGCTGCCAATGCTTAAATACTTCAAACCACTTAAAAGTGCCTGGGATAATCATGCTGACTGAAATTTTTCAAACCCCCAGGGGCAACTGAGAGGCAGTTCTACAGGTTCATGTTGTCTCAGGGAAACCTTTTTAAATTCCAGTTGGAAATAAAGGAGGAGACCTTTGCTTCTCTGTGTTTTGTTCCATGACAGCAAATTAGAAACAGCAGTTGAGAAGCAATGGGGAACATTCTCTGCCTTGTGTGCCTGTGAGACATTCTCTCTCTCTTAGATGTAGAAATAAGACTCGGAAATGGCATTCCCATTTTATCCAGCCACTGAATGGACTTTTCTCCATAAAGAATAGGAGATTGGCAACACCAGAATTTTCAAAAAAAAACACGATATATGGTGCGATTTATAATTCACATTTTTGCATTTTCAGAATTATTTAATCATTAATATAATTTTTTTACAGAAAACTTGATTTTCTTTGTATAAAGAAGCTGCCTGAAGTAGGAGTGGATTCATGTGGGTTTCACAGGTACTAAGGGATTACAAAGGTTATTTAAAAGTGCTATGTAGTAAAAAAAAAAAAAAAAATTGGCATATCTACACTGTGACCAAATAAAATAATTTCCATTTTTAAAGTAATAAAAGAAAGAGTCAAAGAGTTTATCAGTAAAAGCACATGTCAGCCCTGTTCATGGTAAAAGGGGAATTAAGTGCAAGTAAAAATGTTGACAATTCTTCTCTGTGTCAGTGGTCTGGGGGCTTGATCTCCTGTTGAATGTATTTATCTGTATTGTGTTATCTGATTCTAACAACAGGCATTCTTATTAGCTCACTTTTCAGAGGTGGAAACCAAGGATTTGAAGTAACTTCTTCCATGAGCCATAACTAAATAGAAGAGCTTGGATTTGAACCCAAGCCTGTATGAGTCTGGAGTTGATGTTCTTACTTATTTCAGTGCATTGTCTCCCTTACTTTTGTCTTGGGCTAAACTGACCACTGTTGAATCCTACATCTGTTGTAGAGTGATATCCTCCACTAAAGCCTTCTGTGACAGAGTTTTTTTTGTTGTGACGTATCAGACAACAAAAAAGGGAAATTGGCTGCAAACACTCAGGCTACAAGCAAACCAAAATCCAAAGAAGGATAATCAATAAGTGCTTTTTATACAATTTTAACAGGTGCTGATTCATTATGAGCAATAGTGATTCAAGGGGTTCTTCACAGCCATTGGTATAATTGCCTACAAGAAAATTACTTAGATACTATCTTTGGTTTTAGGAAATACAAAGAACTAAGATCATGATTGGGTGAGCTTTTCTTGTTTATCTTTTCTAACAGTTTGGTCTATTGGCTCAGGGGTCCGGGGTCTGTCATATGATAATTGCTGTCTGTGATGTGGGCTATGTGTGATATTGGGTAGATCTCTAACTTGCTTCCTGAGGTAAATTGTCACTTAGTTTAGTTTTGGTAGGCACTTCCACAGTCCATCCAACAAGTTAAAGCACTCAGTCCTACCCCTTTGATACAGTTTCTTAGTGTTTGAATCCCTATGGATCCTGAGAAATAAATTGACCTGTTGTGGTTATGGCCTTCTGTGGTTAGGTTAACCCTTTATTCTATTGATAATCTTTATATTTTAATATATGTTTGTTGACAGACCCAATGACCCTTTTGGGTTGGTTTTATGTTTTTATTTTGTTTGTTTCTGGGTAACAGCTTGCAGCTAGATATGGAGTTAACAGTGCTGGCACAATTTAGGATTGCCTAGGTCCCTGGGAACATAAGGAAAATGGTTGTTTAAAAGCAAACAGAGGACATCGATCTGTAAAATTGTGTATTCATTAGTTTTATTTGTCAATTCTAAGTGGCATTCAACAAAATCAGTTTACTGATATAAGCCCCACAAGTATTTTATTCATCTCTTTTGCAAACATATAATTATGTAAATGATTTGAATGATAAATTTCTATTATAGGTACAAACAAGGACACGCTCATCCTTCAATGCTGTGTCTACCTATGGAAAATGAAGTCAGAAGTTGAAATAATTATCTGGTTGAAACGTGGAAATGCTTTCTATGGGGAAAGCAGCTGGTTTATTGAGTGAGATAATAATAACCACAGTTTGCAACAGTTCTTTGGGATAACCAACACTCTCACATTTACAAAATTGGCCCTTATCGTAGTCTTGGCAGATGCTTTGGGAAGCAATGTATTTACTATTTTACAATAACATTATATAATTTTGGAATGAATATACCTTGAGGAGTTGCGCTTGATCATGTTAGGTCACGTTGTATAAACAATTGGTTAAGAATTAGAAAAGTCTTAAGACTGGCTTATGTTGAATATATTGTTTCTATTCTTCACTTCCATGGTTGTTTCCCTTTGTACATGTATTTGATATTTATTTATATGGTAGGGCCATTACATTCTGATCATAAATCATGTGGAATTTCTTTTCCCTGAGGTGCCTAATTTAAACATGAACAAGTGAATCAGAAGGTTTTTAACCTTGAGATCTGTGCGGAGACTATACAAAGGCCATCCTTGCTCTGAAGTTCTCCCCGAAAAGAAACATTCTCACTGCTTGTTATTGATCCAGTGCAATGGACTTTGACTTTGGAGGCAGAAAATCCCAGATATACCTTTTGTTAATTTTTTAACTTAACCTCCCAAATTAAGGTTATTAAGGGTAATAAAATCTAATATGGACTGTATCCTAGAAACTAGGCACTGAGCAATTGCTTTCCTTGCGTTATTTCACTTAGTCAACAACACAACATTTTAAAGTAGGTATTATTATTTTTGTCAGTTTCAGTTTTCATTTTAAAATGCTGAATTAAAAAAAAACAATATATACTCATTTTCTTTAAGCATACAGTTAGGCACTTTTTCCATTGGTCTTTATTTTTTATACGGAATGAAGTACTTCATCTTAAAGGCCCCGTTCAGCTCAAACTTTTAAAGAAACTTTTGGGGGAGTGGGCATGGCTTCCAAATGTCTCTTAAAATACATGTTAGCTATTCTTTTATTTGTAGGTAAGGCAGTCTCCTGGAGAGACTGCAAGTCATCCTGGTTCCCATGCCCTGTCAATGGGAGGCATAACTAATACATTATAGTCCTCCTTTCCTCAGATCTTGGATGTGCTTCAGAATCCTCCTCAACATTTCACTCAAGGTAGCCACTCCTAACAAGTCAAAACTGGCACCCACTTTAAAAACTATTTGTCATCCCTACCACATATGAATGTTTCCATTCCCACATATTGAAACTCTGGCTGTTTTAAAGAGTTTAACCTCAGCTCTGGTTCATAGCTCAAGAAATTTCTTTTTTTGTATTTTTAACAGCAACAAAGGACTTAAAATAATTTTGCTTATGGATTCACCAATACTTTGATGACTATGCTAATATCATATACTCGTTTGAGACAAACATCTTTCTTATAATTTCAGATTCTACATGGTCACTGTTAGCTTCCACCTTTTCCTCTGAAATATGCAAAACCAAAGCTTTATAACTGAGTTCGTCCTCTTGGGTCTTTCATGGAATCCAAGTGTTCAAAAAATTGAATTTGTTGTATTTTTGTTTTGCTACATGGCAACTGTTGGGGCCAATTTGCTAGTTGTGGTGACCACTGTCAAAAGCCCGACACTCCTGGGATCCCCCATGTACTTCTTTCTGGCCTTCCTGTCCTTCCTGGATGCCTGCTATTCCTCTGCATTTGCACCAAAGATGATTGTGAACTCTCTCTATGAGAAGAAAACCATCTCCTTCAAGGGCTGTATGACCCAGCTCTTTGCTGAGCACTTCTTTGCTGGAGTGGAGGTGATTATCCTCACTGCCATGGCCTACGACCGCTATGTGGCCATTTGCAAGCCATTGCATTACCCCTCTATCATGAACTGGAGGCTCTGTGGTATCCTGATGGGGGTAGCCTGGACGGGTGGCTTCTTACGTTCTGTGATACAAATTGTCTTTATTTTCCAGCTGTCCTTCTGTGGCCCCAATGTTATCGATCACTTCCTATGTGATTTGTACCCATTATTGAAGCTTGTCTGTACTGACACTCACATCCTTAGCTTTTTGGTTGTTGGCAGTAGTGGGTTTATCTGCATCATAATCTTCTCCTTGTTGCTCATCTCCTATTGTGTCATCTTGCTCTTGCTAAGAACTCATAGCTCTGAAGGACGCCTGAAAGCTCTCTGCACCTGTGGATCTCACATTGCTGTCATGGTTTTATTCGTTGTCCCATGCATAATTGTGTATGCCCGACCTCCGTCTGCTTTCTCCTTCGACAAGATGGTGGCCATAGTTTACACCTTCGTAACTTCCTTGCTCAATCCTTTGATTTATACTTTCCGGAATAAGGAAGTGAAAAATGCCATGAGGAAATTGTGGACCAGATTGGTGGTGGTTTCTGATGAAAAATAAAACATTAAACTTAAAAAAATTAAATTTCAAGAGGAAAGAAATCAAAATGGGCTTGACCAAATACTTTATAGGGGCTGGAAACTGTATTGCTGACAGTAATGTAATGCAACAGAAAAATACTAATGGGTAGGTCAGGAAATGCTATTTGCACCCTCAGGTCACTCATATCTTGGAGTTGGCAGTTCAGTATCGTCTTAGGGAATCTGAGGAGAGTTGAATTTTATGTTTGTTTAGAATATAATAATGAAAAGAATTCACTAAAAGTCAGGAATCAGATTATTAAGCTTCTTGCCATTCAAACCATACTTTGAAAAACTTTTATGGAAAGAAGGAAAAAAATATCTTAGATATCAGGAATAGGAACTTCCTGAAGCTATTTTAACTGAAAAAAAAAGTTTACTTGTAGAGTACTGATCCTAGTTGAGCAGCCCTGGTGGCACTGTAAGTAAGCCCTCGGCTGCTGATGTAAGGAGTGTTTGTTCGAAACCATCTCCTGCTCTACAGCCGAAAGATGTGGCAGTCTGCTTTCCTTATAAAGATCACAAATCTGGAAACCTTTCCAGTCACAATTCAAGGGATGGCAATGTTTGTTTGTTTGTTTAAGGCGCATTTCTTCCTAGCTAAAAGACATTTCCCAGCATCCAGTGTAGTTAGGTGTGGCCACGTGACGAATTAAGGCCAATAAAATATAAATGAAGGTGGTATATTAAATGATAATTCTGTGAATGTGGAATCATTGTGGGAATTCAGGCAGCCATTTTGGACCATGAGGATGTGTGTTAAGGTTAGCGGAAAAGCAACACTGAAGGATTCCATATCCCTAACATAGAGTTGTAATACCAGCCCCATACTACTTGGCTCAAACTTCATTTATGTAAGAGAGAACTAAATTTTCAACTTGTTTAAGTCACTGCTAAAAAATAATATCAGAATCTATATCATCTATTACATTTATGAACTGTTCTGTTCTTTAATGCTGTGATATTCCCTGTTAATTAGTTCTCACAAATTTCGTATCATTCTGTGGGATCCCCAAATTAGTTCACGTTAAATAGACTTTACTCGTTAAGCATGTTATTTAACAGCTCAATGTCTGACTTTTTTTTTTTTTTTTTTTGGCATCTTGACATCTGAAACAAATCTTGGTCTTACTCTTTTATTATCGGGACTTCTTGTTACTAATACCAGCTGATAAGTTATATGATCACCTTTGTATTAGAATTGGAAAAATTCACAACTCTTCATGATACTAAGGTTTAGCAAAGAAAAGAATAGAAGGATACTTTAATTTCAAGAACGGTATCTGCCTAAAAAACTACCACAAGTGTCAAACTTAATGGGAAACATTGATGTACTTCCTTCATATTAAATTGAGATAATTTAAACCATCAAAAGAGAACTTCCAGACTCCTACAACTATATCTATCATTCTACCAGCCTCCATTCACTTATATGCTGCCTTCTTAACTGCTGTTTTAAACAAAGTGTCTGTGACCCTTACCAAAGGCAACCATTCTCTTTATTTTTGCATGGGATGTCATCTTCTCACTGCTTACACAAGGACACTTACTTGTCTAAGAATGTCTTCTGTCTTTTATTTCATCTATGTTTCCCTCTCTCTTGGAATAGTTACATTAACAAAGAAGCAATTCATTACCTCTCTCATCCTTAAAGAAACCTTTTTTTTTACTCCACTTCCTTTTTATGTAATACCTCATTTTCATTCTCCCTCTTTTGCAGCAGAACTCAAGGGATCACGATGATGCCTGTCTCCCATTTCTCTTCTTCCTTTCTCTTTAAACTCCTGTCAGTCACACTTTAATACCTAATACTATCTGAAAATCCTATTCTCAAGGACAACTCAGACCTCTGCAACATAAAATTTAACAGCAATTGCCAGTTTCTCATCTTATTAAATCTATAAGCAGCATTTAACCCAGTTGATGTAGTCCTCTGCCTTCACATACTCTTTACATGACCAAGGTTCCCAAATTAATATCTAAGTCCCAGAATCTTCCTTGAGTTTGAAATCTGGACATCCACCTGCTTTCATGGTATCTCCATCTAAATGACAAATAGATATCTCAAACTGAACAAATCCAAAGCTGTATTCCTGGTTCTGCTCCCATCCCCAGATTGATTCCACCCATATCATCCTTCATCTTGACTGTTGGCACATTTGATCTGTTTGTATTTTCTCATTCCCCACATCCACTCTATCCAGAAATCCTGTTGGCTTTAACTTTAACATGTATCCCAAATTCAAGAGCTTCTCATCATTTTGGGAGCTGTCACCTAATTCCAAGCCATCATTGTAATCACCTGGATTATTGCAATTACCTCCTACATAGTCTCCCTGCTTTTATCTTTGAACCCTCTGCCCCAATACTCTACCCTCAGCACAGAGAAATGATTTAAAACCATAAATAAGATCATATCATGACTGCAACTGCACTCCATGTCATTCAGGGTAAGTAAAAACATTACAGTTGCTGAGGATCAGACAGCAGTAATCTTGCTGCTCTCGTACCTCTCTGAACTCCTCTCTCATAGACAACCTCTGACTGATCTTCCAGTCCATGTGGCCCCTTTCTGTTCCTCTTAGTGACGAGTCATGTTCTTTCCATAGGGACTGTGCATTCATAAGCTATTCCCTCTGTCTGGAATAATTATCTTTCCCCTGACTCTATAAATTGCATCAATTGTCACTTTATGTTCATAGATTTAGAGATTTGATATTTTAGACAGCAGTATGGTATCAAAATAACAGCAATGTGTTACCCTTAGACCTGGGACAGCAGAACACTATCCTTGCTTCCACACTTTGGAGTGTCTTCTGAAAATTTTCTAAGCTCTCCAATGCCAAGTATTGGGAAGCTGGAGGTGCTTTCCAGACGAGGCTCCCCAACCTGGACTTGACTGCATGGGCCCCTTCCTATTTCTCCTTTTCAAGTTGCTGTTCCATACTCTAGCCCATCCATGGGGTCAACCAGCAGCCTCCATAAGCTCTTGTTCAGCCCCAACGATGTTATGCCAAGTCCTGTGGCTGGGACCCTAGCTCCAGTTGGGTCATCTGGCAAGGAAATGATTATTGCAGGTTGGGTATTTATTTTTTTTCACAGGATTGCACCACACTGAGTTACCAGAGTGGTGTTGACATGCTAAGTTTGGGCGACATAGCACATGTTCAGGGCTCTGGGATAAAAATGGTCCCCTGCTACTCCTTGGCCTTGTGCTGTGTGTGTGGGCCCTTATCAGCTCTCACCTCTCCATGCTCTGACTGAGGGTGTTGAGAGTGGGGAAGACATTCTTTACCTTGAGTGCCCCTCTTGCTGCTACCTAGCGAGATCACCCAGACCTTCCACAGGCTCCATGCCGTGACTCAGGCAGTTCCCTGGGGATTTCTGTCTGTATCACAGTATGTGTGGTCCATATTGGCCAGTTCTTCTGGTTGAGGCAGACATCTAATATTTTAATAAAAAGAAAACAACACACATTCTTTAATCCCATAGGCAACTGATGTGAAGGTGCTTCTAGGCCTTGACTTTTCTGATGAATCACTTCAATTTTGCATCTTTTGTGGGGTACGAATAGCCATATAAATAGGTAAAGTAAAATGTTTAAAGATTACATGGAGCAACAAACTGTTCTGACCCCTTTCTGAAGTGGCCTTATGGGTCAAATCCAGGCTTCCCCTCAAACTTCTATGGATCTGTCATTCATTCTTTTCCAATTAAAGGAAAAGAGAAAAAATTCTTAGAAAACAAAAACAAAAACAGTTGCTATCAAGTCTAATCTGCCTCACGGGGAACCCGTATGTGTCAGAGAAGAACTGTACATCATAGGGTTTTCAAGAACTGATTTTGTGGAAGTAGATGGCCAGGCCTTTCTTCTGAGGTGCCTAGATGTGGATTGAACTTCAAAGTTTTGGGTTAGTAGCTAAGTGTGTTAACCATTTGTTCCACTCAGAGTCAGAAACCAGGCTCTTGGTTTCAAAGTCATGGAAAATAGGGATCAGTTATTGAGAAAAAGAGATAATATTTGTATTAATCTATAACCCTGGTAGCAAGGTGGTTAAGTGCTATGGCTGCTAACCAAAGAGTTGGCAGTTCGAATCTGCCAGGTGCTCCTTGGAAACTCTATGGGGCAGTTCTACCCTGTCCTCTAGAGTCGCTATGAGTCGGAATCGACTCAATGGCACTGGGTTTGGTTTGGTTGGTTTTTATACATTTTTGCATATTTATACACGAAATGTATTATTCTTTAATAAGCATTCATTGGTCCCCAAACCTGAGAACTAGATATGCTATCCTCATGGATTGATGCTGTGCCTTATCCCAGAACTCAGCTCTTGCTTTTAATAAGAACATAGGCATTTCCATCCCAGCATACACAGTGTTCTCTTCCTGAACATAAAGAGAAATGTAAGCACCTTCAAATAGAAACTCAAGAACAGCTAAAAAAAAAAAAAGCAGGAGAAAAAAAAAAAAAAACCCTGATTACTCAGGGACATAAAAGTTTTGCAAACAGTTAAGCAAGTCAGACCACATAAAACCATGTCTTGCAGACTCATATTGTCGGGAAATTTTCAAACCCCAGGGGGCAACTGAGAGACAGTACTATAGGTTCATGTCCTCTCTGGGAAACTTCTTTAAATTCTAGCTGCAACTAAAGTAGAAAACTTTTGAATCTTTATTTTTTGTTCCCTGAGACCACGTTGAAGGCAGCACTTCAGAAGCTGTGGGGAATATTCTCCACCTTGTGTGCCTGTGAAGCTCTTTCTCTTTCAGGTGTAGAAAAAAGGCTTGGGAACAACCTGCACCTTTTATCCAGCCACTGAATGGACTTTTCTCGATGAGGAATATGAGATTGCCATCACCAGAGTTTTCAAGGAACTGATACATGGTGAGATTTATAATTCACAATTTTGCATTTTCTGAGGGAGTTTCAAAGTGTAATGTAGCACTTAAAGTATGAGTGTAGCATTCAGGCTACCAAGTATAATACATGGGTTTATCAATGACGTGCACACTTGGGCTAGTTACATCATCTCTCTGGTTCTCAGGCACCTCATTTATAAAGGGGATAATGGTATTAGCAAAGTTTGTGGAAACATAAGAAGTAATGCATAACTAATGCTGCACAAATAACAGCTAAAGTAATAGAAACCTTTTTTTGGGTTGACAGTACCAATTACTTAAAATCTAATGAAACTAGATCTGTCTTCAGCTTGTCATTTTCAAGTTAAATCCAAATAACTTAAAAGTGCAAGAAGTTCATATTTTTTCCTAGCTCTCGATATGGCATTTTATTTATGCTTTCTGAATATATTCTCATTTATCATTTCTCCCCTAATACTCTTCCCATCCTGGAGTTTTAGGCTGAAAAGTGGGATTTGTCTGAGATTTTAAAGTATACTGTTATAGGAGCCTGGTATCTTGAGTGCTGCTTTTTCATTTACGCAGCTCCTATATATAATATCTCCTTTAATGTTTCCAGAAATATTTCGGGGCAGGGCATTGACAGTAAGGAAATATGATTTATTCAAATCACAGAGCAGAGCCTTGACTTTGAAATTTTTCCTAAGTGTGTTTGATGTCATAGGTAGCACTAGGTTTCTGTCTCAAAATTGTTCAAAAATGTCTAAATGACTGAAGCTCTGAACTGCTGTGGTGCTAGTTGGGGCACCTTGCGTCTCTCTCCTAAAATAAACTAAACTACTAAGAGAGAACAAATAAGGCTCAGACATCCATCAGGAAGTATACAGGCGGAGAGAGGGGTTAGTATTTTTTTTAAGTCCAGGAATAGAGTATAAGATGAGATGTTTAGAGAAACCAGTGGAGCAACACTGAAAGAGAGAAAAGCGTCTGCAAAGTGAAGAGAAGAGATTTCCCAGGTTATTAGGGAAGGGAATACGCTTAGGTAGACAGACAACGTATAATTATTGCTGAAATAAGTGATAATAATAATCTGGATCAAAAACACAGTGGACTAAGGCTCCCGGGAAGATAAGGAAATGGCTGTTTAAAGAAAGCGAACAGAAGACATTAACCTATACTATTGAATATTTGTTAATTTTATTCTTTAATCTAAGTGACATTCATCAAAATCAGTTCATTGGTAATTCTCACAATAAGCCCCACTATTCTTTTATTCATCTTTGTTGTTGTTAGGTGTCACCAAGTCAGTTCCTACTCATAGTGAACATTTTGGACACTTCCAAAATTTTATTTTTAGAAATGTCACTGCATCACTTTTTGTTGTAAAACTTCCCCCACCTGATTTCACTTTTAGAATAAAAGTGTACATTCATCTATGTGCATCAAACATAATTATGTAAACTGTTTGACTGATAAACTTCTACTCTGTGTACAGGTGAGGAGGACACAGTCATCCTTCAAAGCTGTGTCTACCTATGGGAAATGAAGTCAGGAGTTGATGGAATTGTCTGGTTGACTCATAGTTGCTGTCAATTTATATATGTATATTATGTGTATGGTTAAGAGCTCAGTTGATAACCCAAAGGTCAGCGTTTTGAATTCACCAGACACTCTTTGGAAATCCAGTGGGGGCAGCTCTACTCTGTCCTAGAGTGTTGCTTTAAGTCAGAATTGATTCCTCAGCAGCTTTTTTTTTGGTTTTATGATGAGTATGTATAGATCTCCAGCTCTTTGCACATGTCATTATAATACTTTATTTTGTCTTCTTGAGAGGCCCTTTGAAATTTTCTGTTCAGTTCTCTTACTTCACCAATTCTTCCTTTTGCTTTAGCTGCTCGACGCTCAAGAGCAAGTTTCAGGTTCTCCTCTGACATCCACTTTGGTCTTTTCTTTCTTTCCTGTCTTTTCAGTAACCTCTTGCTTTCTTCATGGATGATGTCCTTGATGTCATTCCACAACTCGTCTGGTCTTCATTCACTAGTGTTCAATGCATCAAATCTATTCTTCAGATGGTCTCTAAATTCAGGTGGGATATACTCAAGGTCATATTTTGGCTCTCGTGGACTTGTTCTGATTTTCTTCGGTTTCAGCTTGAACTTGCATATGAGCAGTTGATGGTCTGTTCCACAGTTGGCCCCTGGCCTTGTTCTGACTGATGATATTGACCTTTTCCATCGTCTCTTTCCACAGATGTAGTCAATTTGATTTCTGTGTGTTCCATCTGGCGAGGTGCATGTGTATAGTCTCTGTTTATGTTGGTGAAAGAAGGCAATTGCAATGAAGAAGTAGTTAATCTTGCAAAATTCTATCATTGGATCTCTGGCATTATTTCTATCCCCAAGGCCATATTTTCCAACTACTGATCCTTCTTCTTTGTTTCCAACTTTTGCATTCCAATCACCAGCAATTATCATGTGCAATTTATATGTGCAAAGAGCTGGAGATGGAAAACCAAAAGGGAAGAACATGATCAGCGTTTCTCAAACTGAAAGAACTGAAGAAAATATTCAAGCCTCGAGTTGCAATAGTGAAGGATTCCATGGGGAAAATATTAAATGATGCAGGAAGCATCAAAAGAAGATGGAAGGAATACCCAGAGTCATTATACCAAAAAGAATTAGTCGATATTCAACCATTTCAAGAGGTGTCGTATGATCAAGAACTGATGGTACTGAAGGAAGAAGTCCAAGCTGCTCTGAAGGCATTGGCAAAAAACGAGGCTCCAGGAATTGATGGAATATCAACTGAGATGTTTCAACAACGAGATGCAACACTGGAGGTGCTCAGTCATCTATGCCAAGAAATATGGAAGACAGCTTCCTGGTCAACTGACTGGAAGAGATCCATATTTATGCCTATTCCCAAGAAAGGTGATCCAAATGAATGTGGAAATTACAGAACAATATCGTTAATATCACATGCAAGCAAAATTCTGCTGAAGATCATTCAAAAATGGCTGCAGCAGTATATCGGCAGGGAACTGCCAGAAATTCAGGCCAGTTTCAGAAGAGGACATGGAACCCGGGGTATCATTGCTGATGTCAGGTGGATCCTGGCTGAAAGCAGAGAATACCAGAAGGATGTTTACCTGTGTTTTATTGACTATGCAAAGACATTCGACTGTGTGGATCTTAACAAACTATGGATAACACTGCGAAGAATGGGAATTCCAGAACACTTAATTGTGCTTATGAGGAACCTTTACAAGGATCAAGAGGCAGTTGTTCAGACAGAACAAGGGGATAGTGATTGGTTTAAAGTCAGGAAAGCTGTGTGTCAGGATTGTATTCTTTCACCATACCTATTTAATCTGTATGCTGAACAAATAGTGCAAGAAGCTGGACTATATGAAGAAGAACAGGGCATCAGGATTAGAGGAAGACTCATTAACAACCTGCATTAGGCAGATGACACAACCTTGCTTGCTGGAAGTGAAGAGGACTTGAAGCACTTACTAATGAAGATCAAAGACCACAGACTTCAGTATGGATTACACCTCAACATAAAGAAAACAAAAATCCTCACAACTGGACCAATGAGCTACATCATGATAAACAGAGAAAAGATTGAAGTTGTCAAGGATTTCATTTTACTTGGATCCACAATCAACAGCCATGGAAGGAGCAGTCAAGAAATCAAAAGACACATTGCATTGAGCAAATCTGCTGCAAAAGACCTCTTCAAAGTGTTGAAGAGCAAGGATGTCACCCTGAAGACTAAGGTGCATCTGACCCAAGCCATGGTATTTTCGATTGCATCATATGCACTTGAAAGTTGGACAATGAATAAGGAAGACTGAAGAAGAGTTGACGCCTTTGAATTGTGGTGTTGGCTAAGAATATTGAATATACTGTGGACTGCCAAAAAAACAAACAAATCTGTCTTGGAAGATATACAACCAGAATACTCCTCAGAAGCAAGGATGGCGAGGCTGCGTTTTACCTACTTTGGACATGTTGTCAGGACGGATGAGTCCCTGGAGAAGGACATCATGCTTGGCAGAGTACAGGGTCAGCAGAAAAGAGGAAGATCCTCAACAAGTTGGATTGACACAGTGGCTGCAACAATGAGCTCAAGCATAACAACGATTGTAAGGATGGCACAGGACCGGGCAGTGTTTTGTTCTGTTGTGCATAGGGTTGCTATGAGTCCAAACCACTCGACCACACCTAACAACAACAACAACAATGTATATGATAAGGCCATTACCCTCTGATTATAAATCATTTGCAGTTTCTTTGCCTTTAGGTGACTCATTTATGCATGAACAAAGGAATCAGAAGATTTTAACCTTCAGAGGTGAATGGAGACTGTAAAAAGGCCATCCTTGCTCTGAAGTTCTCCCTAAAAAAAAAAATTCTCATCCCTCTCCATATTAAGGAAACCATGGTGGCGTAGTGGTTAAGTGCTACAGCTCCTAACAAAAGGGTCGGCAGTTCGAATCCACCAGGCACTCCTTGGAAACTCTATGGGGCAGTTCTACTCTGTCCTATAGGGTCGCTGTGAGTCGGAATCGACTCGATGGCACTGGGTTTGGTTTTGGTTTTTTGGTTTTCCATATTAATTCAGCGGAACCAACTTGGGCTTTGGAGCCAGAAAATCCAAATCTACCTCTGTTA
The DNA here is from genome assembly GCF_030014295.1 of Loxodonta africana. Lineage (NCBI taxonomy): Eukaryota > Metazoa > Chordata > Mammalia > Proboscidea > Elephantidae > Loxodonta > Loxodonta africana. The sequence continues at coordinate 232,153 of NW_026974869.1, read as the reverse complement.
TTCTTTTGAATATAACCTCTCAAACGATGAGTTTGTTACCAGTAACACATGGATAATAAGACTTAACATGGACTGTATCCTAAACACTAAAAAAAAAAAAAAAAACACTAGGCACTCAGAAATTGCTTTCTTTCCATTGCCTTACTTAGTCATCAGCACAACATTTTGAAGTAGGTATTTTTTTTTTTTTATCAGTTTCTGTTTTCATTTTAAAATGATGAATTAAAAGATCAACCCAGCACTTAACTTATTACTTGCTAAGCATACAGCTAGGCACTTTTCCACAGGCCTTTATTTTTTATAAGGAATTAATTAATTCATCATAAATGTCCAGTTCAGCTCAGACTTATAAAGAAATATTTGAGAGAATAGGTATGATTTCCAAGTGCCTCTTAAACTGCAAGTTATCTCTTCTTCTATTTGTAGGTAAGGCAATCTTCAGGTGAGAGATGCATTTCCCTTGCAAGTCATGCTTGTTCCCTTGCCATGCCAATAACAGGCAAGAGTAAGACATTACGGTCCTCCTTTCTTCAGAGCTTCGATGTGTTTCAGACTCCTTGTCAACAAGTCACTTTTGGTAGCCAATATGGACTAATCAGAGTCAGCACCTAGATTAAAAAAATTTTTTTTTCATCCCTACCACATATGAGTGTTTCCCTTCCCTCATACTGAAGCTCTATTTTAAAGTATTTAAGCTCAATCCTGCCTGATGTCTCACTACCACCTTCAAGAAATTTCTAATTTCATATTCTCAACAAAAATAGAAGCACTTAAAATAACTTTGCTTATGGATGCACCAACCTGTTGATGACTAGTTAATACCATATATTATTCTGAGACAAATATCTCTTTCTCATAATTTCAGATTCTTCAAGGTCACTGTGGTAGCTTCCGCCTTTTCCTCTGACATCATGCAAAATCAAAGCTTTGTAACTGAGTTTGTCCTCTTGGGGCTTTCACAGAATCCAAATGTTCAAAAAATAGGATTTGTTATATTTTTGTTCTCCTACATTGCAACTGTTGGGGGCAATTTGCTGATTGTGGTGACCATTATCAGCAGCCCAGCACTCCTGGGCTCCCCCATGGACGTCTTTCTGGCCTTTCTGGCCTTCCTGGATGTGTGCTATTCCTCTGCATTCGCCCCAAAGATGATTGTAGACTCACTCCACGAGAGGAAAACCATCTCCTTCGAGGGTTGCATGACCCAGCTCTTTGCTGAATATTTATTTGCTGGTGCTGAAATAATTATTCTCTCTGCCATGGCCTATGACCACTATGTTACCATTTGCAAGCCATTGCGCTACCTCTCTCTCATGAACGGGAGGCTCTGTGGTATCCTGATGGGGGTAGCCTGGACAGGAGGCTTCTTGCATTCTGTGATACAAATTCTCTTTACTTTCCAGCTGCCCTTCCGTGGCCCCAATGTCAGCAATCACTTCCTACGTGATTTGTACCCATTACTGGAGCTTGCCTGCACTGATACTCACATACTTGGCCTTTTGGTGGTTGGCAGTAGTGGGTTTATTTGCATCATAAAGTTCTCATTGTTGCTTATCTCTTATTGTGTCATCTTGTTCTCGCGAAGAACACATAGCTCTGAAGGCCGGAGGAAAGCTCTTGCCAACTATGGATCTCACATTTCTGTTGTGGTTTTATTCTTTGTCCCATGCATATCTCTATATGCCCGACCTCCATCTGCTTTTTCCTTCGATAAGATGGTGGCCATATTTTACACCATTGTAACTCCCCTGCTCAATCCTGTGATTTACACTTTCAGGAATAAGGAAGTGAAAAATGCCATAAGGAAGTTGTGGACCAAATTGCTGGCGGTTTTTAATTAAAAATAAAACACTAAACATAACAAATTAAACCTTCCAGAAGAAAGAAATCAAAATGGGCTCAGACAAGAACTTTGTAGGGAATGGACCTTGTAAGACAGAAGGAAATGTAATACAACACAAAAACACTGATGTGGAGGTCTGGAAATGCTCTTTGCATCCTCAGATTACTCATCATCTCAGAGTTGGCAGCTCAGTATCCTTTTATGTAAACTAAGGAGAGTTGATTTTTTTTTTTGCAGTTTTTTTTAGTTAATTTTTATTGTACTTTAAGTGAAAGTTTAAAAATCAAGTCAGTCTCTCACACAAAAACCCATATACACCTTGCTACACACTCCCAATTACTCTCCCTCTAGTGAGACAGCCCATGCTCTCCCTCCACTCTCTCTTTTCGTGTCCATTTCCCCAGCTTCTAATTCCCTCCACCCTCTCATCTCCCCTCCATGCAGGAGATGCCAACATAGTCTCAAGGGTCCACCTGATCCAAGAAGCTCACTCCTCATCAGCATCCCTCTCCAACCCATTGTCCAGTCCAATCCATGTCTGAAGAGTTGGCTTCAGGAATGGTTCCTGTTCTGGGCCAACAGGTCTGGGGGCCATGACCACCAGAGTCTTTCTAGTCTCAGTCAGACCATTAAGTTTGGTCTTATGACAGTTTGAGGTCTGCATCCCACTGCTCTCCTGCTCTCTCAGAGTTTTTCTGTTGTGTTCCCTGTCAGGGCAGTCATCAGTTGTAGCTGGGCACCATCTAGTTCTTCTGGTCTCAGGATGATGTATTCACCAGTTCATGTGGCCGTTTCTGTCTCTTGGGCTCATAATCACCTTGTGTCCTTGGTGTTCTTCATTCTCCTTTGATCCAGGTGGGTTGAGACCAATTGATGCATCTTAGATGGCTGCTTGCTAGCGTTTAAGACCCCAGACGCCACTCTTCAAAATGGGGTGAAGAATGTTTTCTTAATAGATTTTATTATGCCAATTGACTTAGATGTTCCCTGAAACCATGGTCCCCAGAACCCTGCCCCTGTTACACTGGCCTTCAAAGCATTCAGTTTATTCAGGAAACTTCTTTGCTTTTGGTTTAATCCAATTGTACTGACCTCCCCTGTATTGAGTGCTGTCATTCCCTTCACCTAAAGTAGTTCTTATCTTCTATCTAATTAGTGAATACCCGTCTCCCACCCTCCCTCCCTCCCCCCTCTGGTAACCACAAAAGAACGTGTTCTTCTCAGTTTAAACTATTTGACACGTTCTTATAATAGTGGTCTTATACAATATTTGTCCTTTTGCAACTGACTCATTTCACTCAGCATAATGCCTTACAGGTCCCTCCATGTTATGAAATGTTTCACAGATTCGTCACTGTTCTTTATCGATGCGTAGTATTCCACTGTGTGAATATACCACAATTTATTTATCCATTCATCTGTTGATGGGCACCTTGGTTGCTTCGATCTTTTTGCTATTGTAAACAGTGCTGCAATAAACATGGATGTGCATATATCTGTTCGTGTAAAGGCTCTTATTTCTCTAGGATATATTCCAAGGAGTAGGATTGCTGGATCGTATGGTAGTTCTATTAATAGCTTTTTAAGGAAGTGCCAAATCAATTTCCAAAGTGGTTGTACCATTTTACGTTCCCACCAGCAGTATAGAAGTGTTCCAATCTTTCCACAGCCTCTCCAACATTTATTATTTTGTGTTTTTTGGATTAATGCCAGCCTTGTTGGAGTGAGATGAAATCTCATTTTAGTTTTGATCTGCATTTCTCTAATGGCTAATGATCGTGAATATTTCCTCATATATTTGTTAGCTACCTGAATGTCTTCTTTAGTGAAGTGTCTATTCATATCTTTTATCCATTTTTTAATTGGGTTACTTGTCTTTTTGTAGCTGAGTTTTCCAGTATCATGTAGATTTTAGAGATCAGATGCTGATCAGGAATGTCATAGCTAAAAACTTTTTTGCAGTCTGTACATAGTCTTTTTACTCTTTTGGCGAAGTCTTTGGATGAGCATAAGTGTTTGATTTTTAGGAGCTCCCAGTTATCTAGTTTTTCTTCTACATTCTTTATAATGTTTTGTATACTGTTTATGCCTTAGTGTTTGATGCATACATTTGAATAATAGTTGTATAAACTGGTCTTCCTTGTAGGTTTATAGGTATTATCCTATCACTGACAACATTGTACTTCAGGATAGATATTGAAGTGTTCTTTTTGGTAATGAATGCAAAGCCATTCCTCTTCAAGTTGTCCTTCCCGGCATAGTAGACCATATGATTGTTTGCTTCAAAATGTCCAATACCTGTCCATTTCAGCTCACTCATGTTTAGGATGTTGATGTTTATGTTTTTCATTTCATTTTTGACAATTCCCAGTTTTTCTAGATTCATACTTCATACATTCCACACTCCAATTATTAATGGATATTTGCAGCTGTTTTTTTTCTCATTTTGAGTCAGGCTGCATCAGCAAATTAAGGTCCCAAAGGCTTGACTCCATCCACATCATTATGGCCGACTCTACTTTGAGGGAGCAGTTGTTCCCCAGTCGTATTTTGAGTGCCTTCCAATCTGGGGGGCTCATCTACAGGCACTATATCAGAAAATGTTTCACTGCTATTCATAAGGTTTTCACTGGCTAAATCTTTTCAGAAGTAGACTGCTTTGTCCTTGTTCCTATTCTGTCTTAGTCTGGAAGCTCAGCTGAAACCTGTCAGCCATGAGTGACCCTGCTGGTATTCGAATACTGGTGGAATAGCTTTCAGCAACAGAGCAACAGGCAAGCCCCCACAGTATGACAAATGACAGACACATGGAGTACATGCATATGAATAGATTGAAAATAGAATGGCTTGATTCAAATGCACCTTAGTCATCAAAGTGACGTTTCGCTTTTTAAACTTTAAAGAGGTTATTTTGTCACAGATTTTCCCAATGCAATACATCATTTCATGTCTTGAGTGCTGCTTCCATGGGTGTTGATTGTTGGTGTGTTAGTATTACTAAACTCCATACTGTGTTTAAATCTCACAAGTTTTCCTATCAGTGTCCTCTCTCTGTTTCATGATCTAATTCAGTGTATCACATGGCATTTAGCTATAGTCTCTCCAGTGTCATCTGGTCTGTGACAGTTTCTAACTTTTTTCTCATTTTTCTTGACTTTGAAAATCTTAAAGAGCACTGGCTAGATATCTTATAGAATGTCCCCAAATCTAAGTTTGCCTGATGGCTTTCTGTGATTAAGTTGGGATTTTGAGTTTTGAGGAAGACTTTCACACAGGAGAAGTGCCTTTATCATCACATCATATCAGGGAGTGCATGATATGCCCATGGCATCACTCATAATGGTAACCTTCATCATTTGGTTAAGGTAGTTTTGCACATTTCTCCACTATAAACTTAAATGTAGAATTTCAAATGCAATACAGTTAATAGCAGCTATTTATTTTTTATATGTTCTTTTTTCAAACTCTGTAGTTCATGTTTTCTTCAAGAAATATGAATTCTTTTAATAATTTAATTTCTAAAAGAAGACTAATGGAATAGATTCAGTAATTACCCTTAATGATTTTAAAGAAAATACATCCACCGCAATGACACAAGAGAGAATTTCAACTAATTGCTTGGTTAGTGGCTCACTGAGTAATGTTTTAGTTATGATTCTCTGGGGTCTATATCTCCACGGTCATGGCAACCCAAACCCTCCGTGCCATCGAGTCGATTCCGACTCATAGCGACTCACGGTCATGGCAGCGGATATAAATCCCAGAGACTGGGAAGTTTTGGACTGTGGATTTGGGTTCAGTTTTTTTTTTTTTTTCTTTTTAATCTCTGATATTTCTTATATCTGGGAAATAAAATGCCATTTTCCTGGCACACTCATTTAAATGTACTGTCACTTGTATTACAAACCTCAGGTCTGTTAGTTTTTTAAAGAATGTTTAATTACTGAGAAGAAAAATGCCTGGAATTCATTAATCTTAAAAGGAAATCCTCATTAAATTAATTAATCAAAAACTCCTGGTTTCAGGTCAGTTCAGTTCTCTTCTGGTATTTTTCTGTTAAGGTAGAAAACATGGAACACCAGCTCATACGGATTAAAAAATGTAATAGATCCCTTTTTATGGTTGGACCTGTTTGAATTTTCACTAACAGGGCATGAAATGATCCTGAGAATTATACCGTGTGTTGCAGAAACTGGCAGTGGTGACACTATTGAGAATTAATAGAGAAAAGTGGCAGAAGACTTTGGAGATGTTTGCTGATTTTGAACTCCCCTCGTCCTAGCTTCCATTTGAATAAAATCCTAATTCTAATCCATAGGTTTTCAACACGTTTATTTTAAATTGCTAGGGCACAATGTCAAAGTTTTCTCTGTGTATCTTTTTGTTATGGACCTAATAAGTGTTTTAAGTAGTAGCAGGGATAGTAGCCATCTCCCTAACTTGCCAGGGTTTTGCCTAGTTAAAATAGGGTATATGTTCAAATGTTGAGGGAGAGCTTAATTATTAAAATAGCGTGAACAATAATGGATGTTTAAAATGTATCTACCCAGTCCCTTTTGTTATTGGGAAGAATATGCTCACGACAAATACTCTGTGTCGGGGCTACTTGTAGTACATGTAAAGTAGGCACTCCTGGGGCTGAGTCCAGGCAAAGCTATAAAGTTGAGACAGATCACTGATGTGTTTTAGCTCCAGCCTCATGTCTATATCCTGGGGACAGTCATTTTGTGTGTTACTATTCTCATTGCCAAGTTTATCTCATCATAAAAGAGGGCTTGCTTCGTATTGGTTAAGAAAATATATAATTTGCAGTGTAGAATTTTTTTTAATGGAATTATTGTTGGTGAATATAAGATAGATATGCTTTCTTGAAACTATATATATATATGTGTGTGTATACACACATATGCATAAGAAAGAAATTAATTTTTACTACTTATAAAATTTTAATTAATTAAATTTAATTAATAATAAAAGTTAAGCACAACAATCAATAGAAACCCCATAAAATATTCAGGAGTCAGTGTACCACTGATGGAGGTTTTGATGACAGAGACTACACGAGCATCTCAGGGATAAGGTTATGTGTAGAAATCTGAACTATTAAGTGAAAAGTTGGGCTAGATACATTTTAAGGTATATTTCAACTCAAAAATTCTGTAAGTATTTAATTCCATGCTATGCCTAGACAAGGTGGAAAATTTTAAAGTAAATAATTCTAAAATTTTTAAAGGTTTTTTGTGCTTTTATTGTACCACCCTGGATTCTGGTCTCTTTAATTTCTTTTATGCCCTATATGTATATGTTAGTTTCATATTAATAATACTAACAAAGACTAGCATTTAAATAGTTATATGTATATGTAATGTATATAAAAAAAACAAGAGTAATATATTAAAGACCCACTGCTGTCAAGTCAATTCCAACTCATAGTGACCCTATAGGACAGAGTAGAACCGCCCCATAGAGCTTCCAAGGAGCACATGGTGGATTCGAACTGCCTACCTCTTGGTTAGCAGCTGTAGCACTTAACCACTACACCACCAGTACTTCCAAAGTTTTATAGAGAGAGAGAGAGAGAGAGAGCCCTGTCGTTGTAGTGGAAACTTTGGTGGTCTAATGGTTGACCTTAGAAACTCTCCTTGGAAACTCTATGGGCAGTTCTACTCTGTCCTATAGGTTCAGTATGAGTTGGACTCTATTTGATGGCAAAGGGTTTGGTTTTGGATTTCGTTGGTGTAGTGGTTGAGAGATCGGCTGCAAAACCCTAAGGGGCAGTTCTACTCTGTCCTATATTGTCTCTATGAATCTGAATCAACTTAATGGCAACAGGTTTTCTTCATTTATATATTTTTCACACCAGTGTTTTTCACACTTTAGCATGCAACAAAATCACCTGGAGGCCTGATTTCACCCCAAATTATGAGCCTCATCTCAGAGTTTTTATTTAGGAGGTTGGCAGTAGGGCTGAAGAATTTGCACTCCTAATAAGTTCCCAAATGATTCTGATGTTGCTGATTTGGGGGCCATACTTTGAGACTCACTGTTTCATATCACTCTCCACAGAACCACATGAAACCTCTTTCCTCTCTCTGCTTCTTCCTAGTCAACTTGTGTTTTTTCTCCAACAGGAATCATGTTATCCGAAGGAAATCAAAGTATCATACCCACTTTTATAATGTTGGGTTTTTCAGAATACCCAGGACTCCAGGTTCCACTCTTCCTGACTTTCTTGTCCACCTACACAGTCACCGCGGTGGGGAATCTAGACATGATAATAATTATCAGGATCAATCCAAAACTCCACACGATTATGTACTTTTTCCTCAGTCACTTACTTGTCTTTTGTGGATTTCTGTTATTCCACTGTAGTTACACCCAAACTGCTGGAGAACTTGATTGTGGAAGGCAGAACTATCTCTTTCTCTGGTTGCATCATGCAGTTTTGTCTTGCTTGCATATTTGGAGTGGCAGAAACATTCATGTTAACGGCGATGGCTTATGACCGTTTTGTGGGAGTTTGTAACCCCTTGCTGTATACCACTACTATGTCATAGAAGCTTTGTGTTCTGCTGGTGGCTGGGTCCTACACATGGGGTGTAGTGTGCTCTCTGACACTCACATACTTTCTTCTCACAATAACTTATCGTGAGTCTAGCATTATAAATAATTTTGTCTGTGACCACTCTGTAATTGTTTCCGTCTCCTGCTTGGACTCCTACATCAGTGAGATGCTGTGTTTTATTGTCACCATAATCAATGAGGTGAGCAACCTGATGATCATCTTTACTTCCTATGTATTCGTTTTTATCACTGTCATGAAGATGCCTTCTACAAGTGGACGCCATAAAACCTTCTCTACCTGTGCCTCCCACCTGACCACCATCACCATCTTCCATGGGACCATCCTTTTCCTCTACTGTATCCCTAACCCCCAAACTTCCTGGCTCATAATTGAAGTGGATTCTGTGTTTTATACTGTAGTGATTCCCACATTGAATCCGTTAATCTACAGCCTTAGGAACAAGGATGTGACGGACACATTCAGAAAATTAGTTAAAACAAAACTCCTTTTTCAATCACCATGATATTGTTAGGTTCAGTATTTTACATTCCAAAAATAATTTGATTCATTATGTTAAAGATTGTTCAACTCGCATAGTATAATTTATTATTCAGATTATTTTACCCAGTAGCCTGTGAGTTAATACATCTACAGTAGTAGCATATGTATGATTTTATGATGACTGATGTTTCCATACATCAATGTTTAGTGAAATAGCTCTAAAGCACATGTAAACCAAAAATTTAAAAAATAAAATAAAATTCTCAACTTGTTGCAATATATGTGAATTATTTTAAAATACTTTACCACATATGGTGTAATTTTTTATGTGTGTTCCCAAAGTAAATCAAATTCCTAGTTTATCAAATATGCACAAATCCAGCATATTCCCCTAGAATTCTAAACAGAAATTCTGTCCTCTAGAGGTGGCTTTAACAAGTGCTTCAGCTTATGGTGTCTTGTACACAAGGCAACCTTTTGATAGTTATTACACTGAATAGCAGAATTCATCTGTTAAATAAAAAATATGGCCTGCTCACTAGGAAACCCAATTTAATTAAAGTATTGTTTTACCAGCCTCATATTCATTTTATCATTTTTTTCTAAAGAAAGTATTTGAATAATTAAAATAATAGGCTAATGGAGTAAGGAGATACCTATAGATCAATGGAATAGAATAGTGTCCAAATATACTCATACATTTTTTCTCATTTAAATTTCAACAGAGAAAGGATACTTTTTCAACAAAATAATTTGGGAACAATGAGATACTCCTATTGAAAAAATAACCTTAGGTCTTACCTCACACCATACACAAATATTAATTTGAGTTGAAAGTTAAAACTTAACAGAAATTAAAAAATGGCAGAAACATAGGAAAATTTTTGAACACTTGGCTTAAGGACTTTTTTTACATAGAACAAAAAGAATGAATTAAAAATTGATAAAATGAATTTTATCAACATGAAAAATGACTGCTCTTCAAAGACACCATAAAGAAAAAGGAAAGGGCAGCCACAAACTGTGAGAAAATACTTGCAATATACACGCCTGACAATTGATGTATATGTAGAACATATACAGAAATTATCCAACCAGCCGATGAGCACTTGAAAAGCCACTCGGCATCATTAGTCATCAGTGCAACGTGTATTAAATATAAAATGAGACACCACTACTTACCCAATGGAATGGCTAAAGTTAAAAAGATAGAAATGTCAAATATTCCTGTGAACACGGATGAGGTGGAATATTCATGTACCTCAAATGGAAAAGTAGCAGGTAAAATGTACTTGAAAAACAGTTTAGTGGTATCTTATGAACTTACACAGGAACTTTATATAAAATTGAGCAGTTTCTTCCTTAAGTGCTTATTTACCCAAGAGAAATGAAATCAAATATTTTAACTTAGGAGAAAATGGTTCTTGTTAATGTGTGCAACTATATATATATATATATAAAATTATATAGTGGAGGAAAAAAATACAGTGGTGTGTGTTTGTGGGTGTGTGTGTGTGTGTGTTCCTTTTATGAATACTTTTTGCTCTTTTCTTAAGTGATATTTCAACAAGAGGTACATTTTCTTTCATGATGAGTTATCAAGCATAAACAGGAGAAGGCAGGAAGAATAGAACAACCTGTCGTCATTTTAATCCAGGGAAAATGAAATATAGTGACTGGACAGCACACAACAACAATGCCTCCAAAACCAAAAAAACAAACCCCGCTGCCCTAGAGTCAATTCCAACTCACAGCGACTCTGCAGGACAGAGTAGAACTGCCCCGTAGCGTTTCCAAGGAGCACCTGGTGGATTCAAACTGCTGACCTCTTGGTTAGCAGCCGTAGTACTTAACCACTATTGCACCAGGGTTTCCACACACATAAATAAAATATATGTCTATAATAGGTAAATCTGCACCTGAGTTGTGCCTTTGCTGACCTTGATCTTCTCATAATTCAAATTCATCTAAGTTAAGAAGTTTTGGGAACTGGACTGATGAGGTATAATTCCCCTCTGATATAAGTATCTTGTCGAGATCAAAGGTGGAGTTGTGGTTTGTCTAAAAAGGGATGGCTTTTCAACTGCAATTACTTCTGATATAGGACAGAACACCTATATAACTCAATGTTTGGATCAGGACAAGAAAAACAATTCTTGCTTTTAAACAGGCAGAATTTAGAACAGCAATTGCTCTTAAAAGTATTACAAGGTCCACTGGAGTAAAAAAGATGCCTGAAAAGAAGAGAAAAAAAATCAGATAGTTCATTTTTGTGGTGATACCAGTTTCTTCTGACCCACTTTTTCTTCTGACCCTAACCACTCAGAGTTAGGTCAGGTCTCAAAGATAAAGAGCACAATCCTCCAGAGTCCATGTCTCCTCAAGACCTCAGATATCAGCTGCAAGCTAGGGGGTCTGCAGCCCCCTCACATCTGACCTGTTAACTCCCACAGCTCCCTGAGGTTTGAGAATTTGCTAAAATGACACACAGGAATCAATTCCAATTTCATTACGGCAAAAAAGGATCAAAATGAAGAGACATATAAGGAAAGATCTGGACATGTCATTGACTGCTAACCTAAGGGATGCCAGTTTAAACCCACCTAGCAGCTCCTGGAAGAAAGGCCTGGCAAACTGCTTCCATAAACATCACAGTCAACAAAACCATGTGGAGTAGTTTTACTCCGTAAGACATGGAGTTGCCATGAGTTAGAGTCAAATGGACGGTTTTTTGAGGGGAGGTTCAAAACTCAGTTTGTCTACATGGTCACTGTGGTGGGGAACCTGGGCATGATTGTGATCATCAGGATCAACCCCAAACGCCACACCCCCATGTTCTTTTTCCTCAGTCACTTGTCTTTTGTTGATTTCTGCTACTCCACTATAGTTACACCCAAACTATTAGAAAACTTGGTTGTGGGAGACAGAACCATCTCCTTCACAGAGTGCATCATGCAGTTCTTCTTGGCTTGTGTATTTGCAGTTGCAGAAACATTCATGTTGGCAGTGATGGCCTATGACTGTTTTGTGGCAGTTTGTAACCCCCTGCTTTACACCGTCGTCATGTCCCAAAAGCTCTGGGCATCATTAGTCGGTGGGCCCTATGCATGGGGTGTAGTTGCTTCCCTGACACTCACTTATTTTCTCCTGACATTATCCTTTTGTGGCTCTACCATCATAAATAACTTTGTCTGTGAGCACTCGGTTATTGTTTCTGTCTCCTGCTCTGATCCCTGTATCATCCAGGTGCTTTGTTTTCTCTTTGCCATATTCAATGAGGTCAGCAACCTGGTGATTATCTTCGCTACACTTTTCATTTCTGTAACTGTCATAAAAATGCCTTCCAATGGGGGGCGCCAAAAAATCTTCTCCACCTATGCCTCCCACTTGACCGCCATCGCCATTTTCCATGAGACTGTCCTGTTCCTGTATTGTGTACCCCACTCCAAAACCTCATGGCTCATAGTCAAAGTAGAATCTGTGTTTTATACAGTGGTCATCCCCATGCCAAACCCCCTGATCTACAAACAAAGATGTGAAGGAAACTGTCAGAAAGTTCATGAGCCACCTAACACAATCTTGAAGATTTATGTATTTTTCTGGAAAGAGTTTGCTTTATGATGTTAAAAATCATTCAATGTTTCTAGAAGAGATGGTAATTCAAATTATTTAGTCAATTTACCCATCTGATTTTTTAAATCTATTGCAGCATACCAGTTATCTAATAATTTGATTTTTAGTCATTTCAATCTTTACTAAAATAGGTTTGAATCATACGTGAAGTGAATCAAGCATAGTGGATTGAATAGCATCTCCCCCCAAAATACTCATACCCACCTAGAACTTCAGAATATAACCTTTTTGGAGACAGATTCTTTGCAGACGTAGTTAAGGATTAACATAAATTCATATTTTCTTAACACTAAAACCCATTGCCTCAGAATTAATTTCCACTCAAAGAGACCTTGTAGGACAGAGTAGAGCTACCCCATAGGAATTCCAAGGCTGTAATCTTTATGGAAGCTGACTGCCACATCTTTTTCCTGTGGAGCAGCTGGTGGGTTTGAACAGCCACCTTTAGGTTAGCAGCCAAATTCTTAACCACTGTGCCACCAGGACTCCTACATGCTCTCTTAGGGCAGGCTATGAATCCAGTAAGTCTCATTATGAGAACCAGACAAGGACACAGAGTCACACAGAGAAGAAAGCCATGTAGAGATGAAGGCAGGACTTGGAGTTACGCTACTACAAGCCCAGGAATACAAGGACCGATGGGAAGCTGGAAGAGTCAAGGAAGGATTTCCTTCTAGGGTCTTTAGAGGGACCATGTCCCTGCCATTACCTTCATTTCAAACATTTGGCCTCCAGAACTGTAAGCAAATAAATTTCTGTTCTTTTAAGCCACCAAGTTTGTGGTAATTTCTTGTGGTAGCCCTAAGAATCTAATATTTAACAAGTAAACATTGAATCATAAAACTCAAATTGTTTGACACACATATTAGCATGGTACATGATTAAAAAACAAACAGCAACAACAACAGCAGCAAAATTCTTCAATCCTCTTTAAACAATGTGCATGTCAAAGTTACAGAAAATTCTGAAAAATTATAGCTGACTAGGATTTTGGAGCCCTGGTGACACAGTGGTTAAGAGCTACAGCTGCTAACCTAAAGGTCAGCAGTTTGCATCCACCAACCGCTCCTTGGAGACCCTACGGGGCAGTTTTACTCTGTCCTATAGGGCTGCTGAGTCAGAATCAACTTGACACCAATGGTTTGGTTTGGTTTATGGAGGAGTATGCATGTAGGAGAATTACCACTAAGAGCCTGGAGGCACTATCTCTAAACTCCAACCAAGTTCTTTCTTTCTTTCTTCCTAAGGCCTCATATATGTTTGTTATTGTACAGGAAGTGATGGTAAACATGATACCACCAAGTGTGAAGAAAAAATGTTGATTTCTATGTGAAGGTCCTGATGGGTAACCAAGGTAACAAAAGTGAAAAAAAAGTCATAGTTAAGAATCTCACAAATCTCAGCCTGTTACGTCAAACACTCTCCTTCCTCATGCCAATAGCCTCTTAGTAACAACATTTTAGAGAAAATAATCTGCGGCTAAACAACAAGGGGTCTTACGTTGATATCAATCTTCCGTGTATCATACCAAGGAGCACATAGAAAGAGACAGAAGAGCAGAAAACGGACAGGTAGAAGCAAACATAAAATGATCAGCATGATAGACGCTAAAAAATGTGTTGAATTAATGGATGAATGAGTTCAATCTACTATTCTATTCTCATTTCTAGCATCCTGTTAAGTATACAGAAGACAGGGGAAAAAAAAAATACTGGATCTTACCATCTTACCAACATGATTTTAGCACTTAGCAGTGGTTTTTACACTTTAAAGTTCCTATGTGTCACCCAAGTTCCTTCTTAAATGTGGATACTGTTGAGTCCCATTCCTAGGAATTCTGATCTCAGAAGTTTTGGGGGCCTAGAAGACTAGAATCCTAGGCAATTTTATTACAGATGTGGTAAGAACCTTTGATGTGAGAAATCCTGCTTTAGCTTAAAAAACAACCAAAACCCAGTGCTGTCGAGTCCTAATTCCATAGGACATTTAGTAATGTGCAAATAAAGGCTGGTAGTCAACTTCGTGCTACAACTTTTCTATGTGATTACAAGGAAATTCCAGTCTTTGACGATGGTACAAAGAACCTGGCTCTTGTCTTAGTTAATTGGCTTGAGGCATAGTTGCTAGTGATTCCCCAGAGTTGGAGTCCCAACGGCTGTAGAGGTAGATGTAATCGCTGCGGTGTTCCCAAAATACTCAGCTTACAGTGGTGGCCTGTTTCTCTGCAGCAGGTGAGTTGCCTCAGGTTTTTTGTTTTTTTGTTTTTTTTTTTAATGAAATAGTGAAAATATTATTTCCCTGATATGATAATAGGACGTCCTTTGATTTTTTTTCCAATGTTAAGTCACTAAAACTGTTAAGTCTATGCCCAATCATATTAAGGAAAGAACTTAATAATCATGGACATATTTGGCTTTATTATCCATTGACAGGCATTTCACAAAGAATAGAATAAATTTTTTACTTGAAAATGGATATTTTCCCATATCCTCTTTATATGCACCTTAAATTGGTATGTAAACTTTTTAGAAGAAAGAATTGACTAAGCAAGCTGCAATTCATATGCAAACATAACTTTCTGGTTAGTCCTGTTGTAACTCTAATTTGATAAATCTTGGAACCTCTAAAATATATACATATACACATGTACACATGTGTGCATATGTGCATGTATGCATGTGTGTATTATGAATGCATATGCATACTTACACATCTATGTGTCTGTTGTCATCAAGTCGATTGCAACTCTTAGCGACCATATGGTAGAGAGCAGAACTCCCCATATGGTTTCCAAAGTTGTAAATCCTTATGGAAGCTGACTACAACACCTTTCTCCCTCCAGAAGCTGGGGGTTTGAACTGCCAGCCTTTCAGCTTTAACCACCACTCCACCCAAACCAAAACCAAACCCGTTCGCATCAAGTTGGTTTGGACTAATATTGACCCAATAGGACAGAGTAGAACTGTCCCATAGGTTTCTAAGGAGTAGCTACTGGGTTTGTACTGCTGATCTTTTTGGTTAGCAGCCAAACTCCTAACCACTACTCCACCAAGGCTCCTCATGTATGTATAATGCCTGGGCTATGATAGAAGCTAAGCTTTAACTGATAAATTAAGCCATAAACCCTAATAGAGTGGGTATACCTCTCAGGTCAAAAGGAAGTCATTGCCCTCTTTAGCCTCAACCACTGGGCAACTAAGCAATTCAACAGAAGTAGTAGCCCTCACGGATTAAAAAGTGCTAATGAGATCTCGACGGCAGTGGGTTTTGGTTTTGGAATGAGATCACTCTGCTTTCTTCTTAGGTTGTCTGGTATCTTATTTTAAACTTAGAAGTATATTCCTTTAAATATTTTATTTAATTTGAGTATATAGGCAAAAAAACGCAGCAGCATATTTTGTTTCTCGAGGCAAAAATTTTACATTTTTTTCACAGAATCTCACTAGCTTATGTGCTGTAGGTATGTGAAAAAGTTTGCTCAGTACCAGTTATGTGTGTTTGATGCTACTATCTAATGTGCGCATCCAAGGATAAAGTTAACTCGTGTGTCAGTATAACTCCTATACACTCAATATCATAAGTACTTATAGGAAACCCATATTCCAATATCCCAAAAGACAATGGAAATGCTTTGACATTTTAGACATCAGCTTGGTTTGGTATACACATTGCAGTTATTTGGGTGAGGCATTTTCTACATGGAGAGAACTAGTTCCAATAACTGTTTCTTCATGTTATCTTTTCTCTACCAGAACAAATCATAACACATTTGTCATTCACTCCCCACATCTTCTCTTTTGGCAGGAACAACTCTCTCTTCTCATCTCTTTCCATTGAAAGGAAGTGTGACAATGGCTGAAAGAAACCTGAGTGTGGAGACAACCTTTGCCCTCTTGGGATTCACAGATTACCCAGAGCTTTTCAGATCCCTCTCTTCCTTGTGTTTCTGATCACATACATTGTCACCGTGGTAGGGAATCTTGGGATGATAGTGATCATCAAGATTAACCCCAAATCTCACACCCCCATGTACTTTTTCTTTAGTCACCTTTCTTTTGTTGATTTTTGTTACTCCTCTATCGTTACTCCAAAGCTACTTGAAAACTTGGTCATGGCAGACAAAAGCATCTTCTACTTTAGCTGTATGCTCCAGTTCTTCTTGTCCTGTACTGCAGTGGTGACTGAGTCCTTCCTGCTGGCAGTGATGGCCTATGACCACTTAGTGGCCATCTGCAATCCTCTGCTCTATACAGTGGCCATGTCACAAAGACTCTGTGCCCTGCTGGTGGCTGGCTCATATCTGTGGGGGATGTTTGGCCCGTTGGTACTCCTTTGCTATGCTCTCCTTCTAGACTTTTCTGGTCACAATGTAATCAACCACTTTTTCTGTGAGTATACTGCTCTCATAGCTGTCTCTAGTTCTGATATACACATTCCCCAAAGTCTGCTTTTTGGGTTTGCCACCTTCAATGAGGTGAGTACACTACTAATCATTCTTACTTCGTATGTTTTTATTTTTGTGACTGTACTAAAAATCCAATCTGCCAGTGGACGTCGCAAAGCCTTCTTTCTCCACCTGTGCCTCCCACCTGACTGCCATCACCATCTTCCACGGGACCATCCTTTCCCTCTACTGTGTGCCTAACTCCAAAAACTCTCAGCAGACAAAGTGGCCTCTGTATTCTACACAGTGGTTAACCCCATGCTGAACCCCCTCATCTATAGCCTGAGGAACAAAGATGTGAAGGTTGCCTTCTGGAAATTAATGGACACAAAAGTCCTCTTTCGCTGACCCAATCACAAAACATGAACTTTGGTATGATACAGCAAGTGGGTATGACTAGTCCCAATCTCTGAACAAAGTGTTTCAAGAAGTAGCCTACTCGGTGAGCTACTTTTTATAAAATTAACAATTTTACTGCATGTTTTAACACACCCATGAGTTTCTGTAGAATTTCTCTGGATCCCAAAGCTCCTTCATGCTTAGAACAATGATTCCACATAGCATCATTATTAGTAGATTGTAACAGTTATTTAATGACTGTGCTATGTTTTCCAATTCTGTATGCTCTTCCTTCACTTGTGATTCCTTTGCAGGTTTTCCAGATTAATTTATATTGACCAACAATGCAGGTTTCTAATTCCGTAAAAATATCTAAGCAACTTGAGTGTGAAGTTAAATTTAAACAACACAAAAAGTCGTCCATCAAATCATCTTGCCATGCATGTCTGACATAAATTAAAAGTGTTCTGCCGCTTTCAGTATCAGTGTTTCTTACATTGAATTCTCAAGATGTGCCCAATGTCCATGGCTGTCAATATTGAGTCTGATTTTCAAAATCCATAGGTGGTTTAAGATGTTGTTGTTGTTAGGTGCCGTCGAGTGGGTTGAACTCATAGCAAAGCTGTGCACAACAGAACAAAGCACTGCCCAGTCCTGCACCACCCTTACAGTCTTTGTTATGCTTGAGCCCACTGTTGCACCCACTGTGTCAATCCACCTCGTTGACGGTGTTCCTCTTTTCCACTGACCCTGTACTTTACCAAGCATGATGTCCTTCTCCAGAGATTGATCCCTCCTGGCAACATGTCCAAAGTGTGTAAGACCCAGTCTCTCCATCCTTGCTTCTAAGGAGCATTCTGGTTTTACTACTTCCAAGATAGATTTGTTCATTCTTTTGGCAGTCCATGGTATATTCAATATTCTTCCCCAACAACACAATTCCAAGGCTTTAATTTTTCTCCCATCTTCCTTATTCATTATCCAGCTTTCACATGCATATGATGAAAATACCATGGCTTGGGTCAGACACACCTTAATCTTTGAGGGGAGGTCTTTGCTTTTCAACATTTTTAAGAAGTCCTTTGCAGCAGATTTGCCCAGTGCAATATAACTTTTGATTTTTTGACTGCTGCTTCCATGGGTGTTGATTGTGGATCCAAGTAAAATGAAATCCTTGACAACTTCAATATTTTCTCTATCATGATGTTGTTTTTTGGTTTAGTTGTGAGGATTTTTGTTTTCTTTATGTTGAGGTGCAATCCATACTGAAGGCTGTGGTCTTTGATCTTCCTCAGTAAGTGCTTCCAGTCCTGTTCACTTTCAGCAAACAAGGTTGTGTCATTTGCGTAAGGCAGGTTGTTAATGAGTCTTCCTGCAATCCTGATGCCTTGTTCTTCTTCCTATAGTCCAATTTTTCAGATTATTTGCTCAGCATACAGATTAAGTAGGTATGGTGATAGGATACAACCCTGACACACACCTTTTCTGACTTTAAACCACACAGTATCCCCTTGTTCTTTCGGAACAACTGCCTCTTGATCTATGTTCAGGTTCCTCATGGGCACAATTAAGTGTTCTGGAATTCCCATGGTTTGCAATGTTGTCCATAATTTGTTATGATCCACACAGTCGAATGCCTTTGCATAATCAATAAAACACAGGTAAACATCCTTCTGGTATTCTCTGCTTTCAGCCAGAATTCTTCTGACATCAGCAATGATATCCCTCGTTCCATGTCCTCTTCTGAATCCGGCCTGAATTTCTGGAGGTTCCCTGTCAATATACTGCTGCAGCCAGTTTTGAATGATTGTCAGGAAAATTTTGCTTGCATGTGAGATTCATGGTATTGTTCTATAATTTCTGCATTCAGTTGGGTCACCTTTCTTGGGAATAGGCATAAATATGGATCTCCTCCAGTCAGTTGGCCAGGAAATTGTCTTCCATATTTCTTGGCATAGACGAGTGAGCACTTCCAGTGCTGCATCTGTTTGTTGAAACATCTCAATTGATATTCCATCAATTTTTGGAGCCTTGTTTGTCACCAATGCCTTCAGAGCAGCTTGGACTTCTTCCTTCAGCACCATCAGTTCCTGATTTTATGCTACCTCTTGTAATGGTTGAACATCATTGACTAATTCTCTTTGTTATAGTGACTCTATATTCCTTCCATCTTCTTTTGATGCTTCCTGTGTTGTCTAATATTCTCCCCATAGAATCCTTCACTATTGCAACTCCAGGCTTCAATTTTTTCTTCAGTTCTTTCAGCTTGAGAAATGCCAAGCATGTTCTCTCATTTTGGTTTTCTATCTCCAGTTCTTTTCACGTGTTTTTATAATACTTTGTCTTCTTGAGCCTTCCTTTGAAATCTTCCATGCGATTCTTTTAATTCATCGTTTTCCTTTTGCTTTAGCTGCTTGACATTCGAGAGCAAGTTTCAGAGTCTCCTCTGACATCCATCTTGGTCTTTTCTTTCTTTTGTGTCTTTTCAATGACCTCTTGCTTCTTTCATGTATGATGTCCTTCCACAACTCGTCTGATTTTTGGTCATTAGTGTTCAACACGTCTACTCTATTTTTTAGATGGTCTCTGAACTCAGGTGGAATATACTCAAGGTCATATTTTGGCTCTTGTGGACTTGCTCTGATTCTCTACTATTTCAGCTTGAACTTGCACATAAGTCATTGATGTTCTGTTCCATGGTCGGCCCCTGGCCTTGTTCTGACTGATGATATTGAGCCATTTCCATAGTCTCTTTCCACAGATATAGTCGATTTGATTCCTGTGTGTTCCATCTTGAGAGGTCCGCGTGTATAGTCACTGTTTATGTTGGTGATAATTGCAATGAAGAAGTCGTTGGTGTTGCAAAATTCTATCATTTGACCTCCGGCATTGTTTCTATCACCAAGGCCATTTTCCCAACTACCGATCCTTCATCTTTGTTTCATATTCCAATCACCAGTAAATATCAATGCATCCTGATTGCATGTTCAATTTCAGACTGCAGAAACTGATAAAAACCTTCAGTTTCTTCATCTTTGGCCTTAGTGGTTGGTGTGTAAAATTTGAATAATAATCATATTAACTGGTTTTCCTTGTAGGCATATGGATATTATCCTATCACTGACAGCGTTATACTTCAAGATAGATCTTGAAAATTTCTTTTTGACAATGAATGCAACACCATTCTTCATGTTGTCATTCCTGGCATAGTAGCCTATATGATTGTCCAATTCAAAATGGCCAATACCAGTCCATTTTAGCTCATTAATGCCTAGGATATTGATGTTTATGCATTCCTTTTCTTTTTTGACCATTTCCAATTTTCCTAGATTCATACTTCCTACATTTCAGGTTCTGATTATTAATGGATGTTTGCAGCTGTTTCTTCTCATTTGGAGTCATGTCACTTCAGAAAATGAAGGTCCTGAAAGCTTTATTCCATCCATGTCATTAAGGTCAATTCTACTTTGAGGAGGTAGCTCTTCTCCAGTCACCTTTCCAGTGACTTGCAAACCCGGAGGGCTCATCTTCCAGCACTATATCAGACAATGTTCCACTGCTATTCATAAGGCTTTCACTGGCTCATTCTTTTCAGAAGTAGACTGCCAGTTCCTTTTTCCTAGTCTGTCTTAGTCCGGAAGCTCAGCTGAAACCTGTCTGTCATGGGTAACCCTGCTGGTATCTGAATACTGGTGCACAGCTTCCAGCATCACAGCAATGCACAAGCCCCCACAGTATGGCAAACTGACATGTGTGTGGGAGTGGTTTAGGATATTACATACTTAACACGTTTTTTTTATAATGAGTGTAAAAGCTATAGGACACAGTCTGATATATAATAGATATTCATCTTCATGATTTTTTAGAATTATGGTTTAGGATATCACATACTTTGCCCATAATTCTAAAATATCATGAAGATGAATATCTATTATATGTCAGACTGTGTCCTATATTTTTTGCACTCACTATAAAAAAAAATTACTTCCATTCTACTAATTGAAATTTTATATTATTAACCATCTCATTTTACTGATGAGGAAGTCAAGGCTCAGAAATATTTAAAGTTTTCCAAGATTATCTGGGTTAATAAATAACGACATAACCCAAAACCTCTTACTTTCCAGTCATTTCAGGCTCATGGGAAAGCTGTGTTACAGAGTAGAACATCTCCAGAGGGATTTATTGGCTGTAATCTTTATAGAAGCAGACCGCTAAACTTTTCTTCATCAGCCCCTCCGTGTGGGTTCGAACCACCAACCTTATGTTTAGTAGTCGAGTGCAAACTGCTTGTGCCACCCAGAGACCTAATAAATAACAATGATGTGACTTTTTAAAAATAATTGTACCATCAGTATTCTATCCTGCCATGCTTGCTTCTTTAGGTTATTGGCTATACTCTTTCTCAAAAACAGTAAATATGATTTTTTAAAAATAATTCTTTCTCTAAATTATAGACTTTTAAGACAGTTATTTCCTGTTTTGTCGGAGTAATTTAGAAGCTAGTGATTAAGTGAAACAATTGAATCACCAGTAAATTTCCCATGTCTAATTCACTACTTTCAATGTCATTACAAAAATTATTATGATAAGCAACAAAATAACTATCATTATCAACATTGTCGTGGGTTGAGTTTTGTCCCCCAAAATATGTGTCAACTTAGTTAGGCCATGATTCCCAGTATTGTGTGGTTGTCCTCCATTTTGTGTTAGTAATTTTCCTGTGTGTTGTAAATCCTAATCTCTGCCTGTGGTTAATGAGGCAAGATTAGATTATGTTGAAGAGGATAAGGGTAGGATTGTAACACCATTACTAAGATCACCTTCCTGATCCAAGGTCAAAGGAGTTTCCCTGGGGCATGGCCTGCACCACCTTTTGTTTTACATAAGATAAAAGGAAAGGGAAGAAGCAGGGAGTGGGATTTTATACCACCAAGAAAGCAGAGTCCAGATTGAAGCTCTTAACACAGGGAAAGATTGCGGACCAGGGCCTCCTTCCAGAGCCAACAGAGAGAGAATGCCTTCCCCTGGAGCTGATGTCCTGAATTTGGACTTGCAGCCTACTACACTGTGAGAGAATAAATTTTTGTGTTAAAGCCATCCACTTGTGGTATTTCTGTTATAAGCAGCACTAGATAACAAAGACAGACATCATGTGTTTGTTTTTTTTTTTCCAATTATTTTCTATATACATTATGTAGGTGATAAATTTTTTATATACCCATTTTTTTAAACTATTAAACATACAAATAGGAAAGGAAAGCATTTATATTACAGTAAAATGGTCCTTACTCAGTAACTGATATTTTGAATCCCAGAGATCATGGTGGAATGATATAAGTGGTTGGAAAGAAGTAGGAGATGTGTCAGAAACCATATGGGGATTGGCAAATGGGTGATGAGGGAGGTCTCAAGCATTTCTGGGCTTCAGTGAACAACTAACTTCATAGATATAAAGGGTATAATGAGATTAATCTTTATGAACCTAACATTATTGAGAAGAGTCTGTGAATATTGAGAGGAAGATGGGTTTGAGGGTTGTTATTAGATTCGGGAATATTCTGGAGACCCCTTGTCTCTTCCTATCCTGGGCTTTAGGAGTAGAAGCCTCCTCTGAGTAGTCAGGCACTCACTTGAATTCTGTTCTACTGCAACCTGCAGGAGTTTCTCATACTCCACGTCTATTTAGGTATGGCCCAACTTTATATGAGTAGACATTTGAACCTCACTTAAAGAGAAAAGTATTGAATAAACACTGTGAAAAACAGGGACTACCTGAAATTGCCCTGGATATGAAAATCAATTTCTCATGCCTGTTGTGTTGGCGTCAAGGAATGTTATGGTGTCCTGTTTGAGATGTATCTTAAACATTTGTTCTCAGAAAAGCTGGAAATTTGATTCAGGAGGGCAAATTCTATTTATCAAAATGGCTTACTTATTAAAACTGTCATTTTTTTGCTACTTGTATGAAGACATATGAGTGATTTTTGTATATTTATGTATCAAGTAATTTTGCAAAACTATCAATTTTTTTATCAATTTAGTATACATATTCTTTTGTAATATATATATTTTTTTCTTTTCAAGGCATATAGTATTAAACATTGCACATTTCTGTTTCTATTTACTATAATTATTTGCTTGTTTATTTATATATTTGTTCATGTTGCATAGTTACTTGCTACTCCACTATGCTAGGTAAAAGTTACAGTTCAGTGACTGACAAAAATAAGGACTGCCTGCAATACTATGTTTTTTGTGATTTCTAAGATATATATTTGTCTATATCTACATGATTTTTTTGATATTAAAATCACATATCTTTGTCAAATGCCTCTTTAATTCTATCAATTACGTTCACTGGGTTGACTTTTTTTTTAAGATTTAATTGTGTTTTAGGTGAAAGTTTTTAGGGCAAATTAGTTTTTCATTCAAAAATTTATACACAATTTGTTTTGTGACATTGGTTGCAATTGCTCAATGTGTCAGCACTCTCCCCCTTTCCCTGTCCACCTTAGGCTCTTGGTGTCCATTCGTCCAGTTTTCATGCCCATCCTGCCTTCCCATCTTTGCTTTGGGCAGGTGTTGCCCATTTTATCTTGTATACTTGATTGAACTAAGAAGCACATTCCTCACAAGAGATATTGTGTGTGCGGAGGTTAAGAGCCTGGCTGCTAAAAGATTGGTAGTTCTAATCCACCAGCCTCTCCTCAGAAACCCTGTGGGGGCAGCTCTACTCTGTCCTATAGGGCCACTATGAGTCAGAATCAAACTGATGGCAGTGGTTTTAATCTTTGGCTGCAACGATGGGCTCAAGCATAACAACGATTGTGAGGATGGCACAGGACTCTGCAATGTCTTGTTCTGTTGTATACAGAGTCGCTATGAGTTGGAACTAACTTAACATCAGCTATCAACAACAACGATAATCTTTGGCTGAAGGGTAGACTTCGGGAGTGGCTTCAGTTCTGAGTTAGCAGGGTGTCTGTGGGCCACAGTCTCAGTGGTTCCTCCACTCTCTGTCAGGCCAGTAAGTATGGTCTTTTTTTGTGAATTTGAATTGTGTTCTACTTTTTTTTCCTGCTGTAAGGGACCCTGTGTTGTGATTCCTATCAGAGCAGTCAATGTTGGTAATAGGGTACCATCTAGTTCTTCAAGGCTCATGCTGATGGAGGCTGTGGTTCATGTGGTCCATTAGTCCTTTGGACTAATATTTTATTTGTGTTTTTGGTTTTCCTCCTTCTTTTTTGCTCCAAAAGTGATGAGACTAATGGACGTACCTTAGATGGCTACTTGCAAGCTTTTAAGATCCCAGATGCTACTCACCAAAGTAGGATGTAGAACATTTTATTCATGAACTATGTTATGTCAGTTGACTTAGATGTCCCATGAGACCATGGTCTTCAGTCTCCAGCCCAAGTAACTTGGTCCCTCCAGGTGTCTGGATGTGTCAAGGAAACTTCTATGACTTTGCCTTGGTCAAGTTGTGTTGAATTTCCCTATATTGCATATTCTCTTTCCCTTCACCAAAATTACCTTGTCTATTTAGTTAGTGATTTACCCTCCCCACTCCAATCCTCCCTAGTAACCACCAAAGGCAGTTTTTTTTTTTCTGTGTGTAAACCTTTTTTTGGGTTTGAGAATGTAGTCTCATACGATATTTTTCCTTTTGCTGAGCATCAGAATATTTAAGAACTCTCCACTATATAATAATGTAAAGAATCTTGTATTCAAATGGAAATACACTGTATCACAAAATAATCACAAGGCTGATATTTATGAAAATAGCAGCAAATATGGATTACCATTAAACATAGAAGTGTTACCACTTAAACCCTTAAAACCATGACTGTGACTCAGACCTTGAATAAAAACTGATAAACTGCATTTTAACAAGTTTCTGTCACCTAATCTTCCAAATTATGATCATGCTACATATTTCTGTTTATTTAATTTACTTTAATTTTTGTAGTAAAAGTTTTATATATATATATTTTTTTTCTGCACAAGTCTCGGACATCTTGCACATCCTTCGATACTCGATATTTTTTGGGTTATATTTTTTCATGTCATTTGCAAAATGTGTGTTGCTTTTAGACTAGAATACAATTTAATTTTACATTAATTTTCCTTCTTGTCACTCTAAGATATCCTTAAAGCTTTACACTTTACTTGTAGATTATTTTAGATTTTCCACATGCATATAATTAAATATTTTGGGTTAAATATATTGTGATTTTCTTGTTTCCAATCTTATCTTTTAATTGTTTTTTCTTGCATTATTTGACGTCGGTATAATTCAGCAACATCACGGATAATGAAGAAAAGACTGAAATTGTCAAGGATTTCATTTTACTTGGATCTTGAATCAATACCTATGGGAGCAGCACTCAAGAAATCAATGCATTGCATTAGGCAAATCAGCTGCAAAAGGCCTCTTTAAAGTGTTAAAAAAGAAAGATGTCATTTTGAGGACGAAGGTGTGCCTGAACCAAGCCATAGTGTTTTCAATTGCCTAATATGCATATGAAGGCTGGATAATGAATAAAGAAGAAGTGATACTGCTGGTGCTAGCAAAGAATATTCTTCTGGACTGGCAAAAGAATGAGCAGACCTGTCTTGGAAGAAGTACAACCAGAATGCTCTTTAGAAGTGAGAAAGGCAAGTCTCGTTATCAGGAGGAACCAATCCCTGGAGAAGGACCTCATACTCAGTAAAGTGGAAGGTCAGAGAAAAAGGAAGCACCTAAGAAATGGATTGACACAGTGGCTGCAGCAATGAGTTCAAGCATAACAACAATTGTGAGGGTGTTGCAGGACTAGGCAGTGTTTCATTCTGTTGTACATAGGGTTGCTATGAGTCAGAGCTGACTCAATGGTACCTAACAACAGCAAAAACAATGTTGAATAAAAATTATAAAAGTGTGCTTCCCTGACTTCCTGATCTCACAGAGAAATTATTTAATATTTCATATTTAAGAATGTGTTTTGGTGTAGGTTATTTGAGATTCTTTTCCAGATTATTAAGCCCTGTGCTGTTGTATGCGTATGTGTTTTTTGCTTTTTTTTTGTTTGTGAGTAGATTATTTAATTTTGTCAACTACTTTTCTTCATAAGACAACTTATGCGATTTAGCTCTTTTAATATTTTAAAAAGGCAACTTAAATTCCTTGATTTTTTAATATTGAACCAAATTTTCCTTCTTGCTGTTGTTATCGTTAAGTGCCATCCATTGGTTCCAACTCATAGTGACCCTATGTACAACAAAAGGAAACACTGCCCAATCCTGACCCATTCTCACAATTGTTGTTATGCTTAAGGCCATTGTTGCAACCACTGTGTTTATCCATCTCCTTGAGGGTCTTCTTCTTTTTCACTGCCTGTTTAATTTACCAAGCATGATGTCCTTCTCCAGGGACTAATGCCTCCTAACAACCTCCCCAAGGTATATGAGATGTAGTTTCGCCATCCTTGCTTCTAAGGAGCGTTCTGGTTGTACTTCTTCCAAGACAGATTTGTTTGTTCTTTTGGCAGTCTGTGGTATACTAAGTATTCTTCTCCAACACCACAATTCAAAGGCATCAGTTCTTTTGTTTTCCTTATTCATTCTCCAGCTTTCACATGCATATGAGGTAATTGAAAACACCATGGCTTGGGTCAGGCCCACCTTAATCTCCGAAGTGATATCTTTACTTTTAATACTTTAAGACGATCTTTTGCAGTAGATTTGCCCAATGCAATGCATCTTTTGATTTCTTGACTGCTGCTCTCAGGGGTGTTGATTGTGGATCCAAGTAAAATGAAATCCTTGACAACTTCAACTTTTTCCCCATCTATCATGATATTGCTTATTGGCCCATTTGTTAGGATTTTTGTTTTCTTTATGTTGAGGTGTAATCCATACTTCAGGCTGTGGTCTTTGATCTTCATCAGTAAGTGCTTCAAGTCCACTTCACTTTCAGTAAGCAAGGTTGTGTCATCTGTGTAATACAGGTTATTAGTGAGTGTCCTCCAATCCTGATTCCCATTCATCTTCACATAGTCCAGCTTCTGGGATTATTTGCTCAACACACAGACTGAATCTATATGTTGAAAGGATGTAACCTTAAGGCACACCTTTCCTGACTTTAAACCATACAGGATCCCCTTGTTCTGTTGGAACAACTGCCTCTTGATCTATGTGCAGGTCCTTCACAAGTACCATTAAGAGTTTTGGCATTTCCATTCTTCAGTTTTATCCATAATTTGTTATGATCTACACAGTTGAATGCTTTTGCATAGTCAATAAAACACAGGTAAACATCTTTCTGGTATTCTCTGCTTTCAGCCAGGGTCCATCTGACATCAGAAATGATATCCCTTGTTCCATGGCTTCTTCTGAATCTGGCTTGAATTCTGGTAACGCGCTATGGATATACTGCTGTAGCTACTTTTGAATGATCTTCAGCAAAATTTTACTTGCATGTGACTAATGATATTTTTTCAATAATTTCCCCATTCAACTGGATCACCTTTCTCGAGAATGGGCATAAATATGGATCTCTTCCAGTTGGTTGACCAGGTAATTACCTTCCAAATTTCTTGGCATAGACGAGTGAGCACTTCCAGTGCTGCATCCTTTGTCGAAACATCTCATTTGGTATTCAGTCAATTCCTGGGGTCCTGCTTTTTGCTAATACCTTTAGTTCAGCTTGGACTTCTTCTTTCAGTACCATTGTATCCTGCTCATATGCTATCTCCAGAAATGGTTGAATGTTAACCCATTATTTTTGGCATAGTGACTCTGAGTATTCCTTCTATCTTCTTATAATATTCCTGAAATTTTTAATATTTTTCCCCATAGAATACTTCAATAGTGCAACTCAAGACTTGACTTTTTAATTCAGTTCTTTCAGCTGGAAAAATGCCGATTGTCTTCTTCCCTTTTGGGTTTCCATCTCCAGGTTGTTGCACAAGTCATTATAATATTTTACTTTGTCTTCTTGAGCCACCCCTTGAATCCTTCTGTCCAGCTCTTTTAATTAATCACTGTTCCTTTCACTTTAGCTACTCTATGGTCAAGAGCAAGTTTCAGGGTCTCTTCTGACACCTGTTTTGGTCTTTCCTTTTCTTCTTGTCTTTCTAATGACCTTTTGCTTTCTTCATGTATGATGTCCTTGATGTCATTCCACAACTCATCTGATTTTTGGTCATTAGTGTTCAACACATCAAATCTATTCTAAATTCAGATGGGATATACTCAAGAAAGTGCTTTGGCACTTGTAACTTGTTCCGATTTTCTTCAGTTTCAACTTAAATTTGCATAGGAGCAATTGATGGTCTGTTCTGCAGTCAGCCCATGGCCTTGTTCAGAATGATGATATTGAAAAGCTGCCTCCTCGAAATGGAGTTGACCTTATTGATGTGGATGGAGTCAAGCTTTCAAGAGCTTCATTTGCTGATGTGGCACGAACCACAATGAGAAGAAACAGTTGCAAACATCCATTAAAAATTGGAATGTGGAATGTATGAAGTATGAATCTAGGAAAGTTGGACTTAACCATACCAAAGCCATTGCCACGGAGTCAATTCCAACTCATAGCGACCCTATAGGACAGAGTAGACTGCCCCATAGAGTCTCCAAGAAGCACCTTGTGGTTTCAAACTGGAAAACTGAAAGTCATTAAAAATGAAATGAAATACATAAACATCAATATCCTAGGCATTAGTGAGCTTCAGTGGACTGGTATTGGCCATTTGGAATCAGACAATCATAAGGTCTACTATGCCCAGAATGATAGCTTGAAGAGGAATGGTATTGCATTCACCATCAAAAAGAACATTTCAAGATCTATCCTGAAGTGCAATGCTGTCAGTGATAGGGTAATACCCATATACCTACTAGGAAGATCAGTTAATATGACTAATATTCACATTTATGCAGCAACCACTAAGGCCAAAGGTGAAGAAATTGAAGATTTTTACCAACTTTTGCAGTCTGAAATTGATCGAATATGCAGTTATGATATATTGATAATTACTGGTGATTGGAAGGGAAAAGTTGGAAACAAAGACGGGTCAGTAGTTGGAAAATATGACTTTGGTGATAGAAACAATGCCAGAGATCACATGAGAGAATTTGGCAAGACCAAGGACTTCTTCATAGCAAATACCTTTTTTCACCAACATGAATGGAGCTATACACTTGGACCTCACCAGATGGAAAACAGAGGAATCAAATCAACTACATCTGTAGAAAGAGATGACGAAAAGCTCAGCTTTGCTTCTAAGGTGATTTATATGTGACATATTACCCTTTTTATTTATTGATTATTTTAATGCATCAATATTTTGTTTAGAATTTTAAAATCAATGTTTATGAGTGAAATTGTTCTGTAATTTATTATATTGTAGTGTCATTGTTAGTTTGGGGCATCGAAATTATATTAGCTTCTCAAAACAAATTGCAAATTCTATCTTCAGTGGAAAAAAAAACTTAAAGATTAGAATTCACTGGGGAATAGGAAAGTATTCAATTGCATAATTTTTTTTTAATTATGGATTTGCTTTCTTTGATAATGGTCAGAATATTATTAACTCAATTTCTTCTTCATTTTTATTAAATTTTGTCTTTCCTGTAATTCAGCCATGATAACTAAGTTTTCAAATTTAATGGTACAAGTTTTTTTTTTTTTTTTTAAATAAAAATCTCTTTTTTTTTTTTTTTTTTTGTAAATGTGGCAGAATCCACAGGGATGATCATTTCCCGTGGGTGGTATTAGTGAGTTTTGACTTCTTTTTTTTTTTTTCCTCCTGATTAGTCTTTTGAGTGCCTAATACATTTTATTAGTTTTCTCAAAGAAACAATTTTTTTATTTGTTGAATCAGCCTATTTTATGTTTGCTATCTGCTAATTTCTTTTCTTCTTTTAATTTTCCCTTTGTGTAGTTTTTTTTTTTAATTATAAATACCCATGAATCTCTGCTTGAAGGCTTTTATTGTTCCTTTTTTTTTTTTTTTTTTTCCTGAGTGAAGGAGTGTCATCTGTTCATGCACAGGGAGCTTGAAAGTGCCAGAGTGTGAATACCTCCAGGAATGTCTCTCAAACAACAGGAGATGGTAGTTGGTGGATGAAAACACCAGCTTTCTCACCCCTTGTGTGGGATGATTCTAAAACTGGTCCTATAGAGTCTTCCAGAGATCCCTAGTGGAACTGAGCACCAATTTTTCACAAAAAATAATCTGTTCATTACTGCATTTTCTATTGTCTGTCTTTCCTTCCCTGTCTCATTATAAAACTTTCCTACAGGTACTTGGTACCATTGTCATATATATATATATATGACAAATATATATATGTGTTGTTGTTGTTTTTAGGTGATGTTAAGTTGGCTCTGACTCATAGGGAGCCTGTGGATAACATCGTGAAGAATGGGAATTCCAGGACACTTAATTGTGCTCACGGGGAACCTTTTTGTAGATCAAGAGGCAGTTATTTGGAGAGAACAAGGGAATACTGATTGGCTTAAAGTCAGGAAAGGTGTGTGTCAGGGTTGTATTCTTTCACCATACCTCTTCAGTCCGTATGCTGAGAAAATAATCTGAGAAGCTGGACCATATGAAGAAGAACGGGACATCAGGATTGGAGGAAGACTCATTAACAACCTGCATTATGCAGATGACACAACCTTGCTTGCTGAAAGTGAAAAGGACTTAAAGCACTTACTTATGAAGATAAAAGACCACAGCCTTCTGTATGGATTGCACCTCAACATAAAGAAAACAAAAATTCTCACAACTGGACCAATGAGCTACATCATGATAGATGGAGAAAAGAATGCAGTTGTCAAGGATTTCATTTTACTTGGATCCACAATCAACGGACATGGAAGCAGCAGTCAAGAAATCTAAAGACTCATTG
Organism: Loxodonta africana; assembly: GCF_030014295.1. NCBI lineage: Eukaryota > Metazoa > Chordata > Mammalia > Proboscidea > Elephantidae > Loxodonta > Loxodonta africana. The sequence goes on along the minus strand of NW_026974869.1, from coordinate 200,929 downwards.
AATTGGGTAAATCTGCTGCAATGGACCTCTTTAAAGTGTTGAAAAGCAAAAATGTCACCTTGAAGACTAAGATGAACCTGACCCAAGCCATGGTATTTTCATATGGATGTGAAAGCTGGACAGTGAATAAGGAAGACCAAAGAAGACTTGATGCCTTTGAATATTGGTGTTGGCGAAGAATATTGAATATACCATGGACTGCCAAGAGAATGAACAAATCTGTCTTAGAAGAAGTACAACCACAAAGCTCCTTAAAAGCAAGGATGGTGAGGCTGTGTTTTATATACTTTGGACGTGTTGTCAGGAGGGATTAGTCCCTGGAGAAGGACATCATGCTTGACAAAGTACAGGGCAAGAGGAAAAATGGAAGACTCTTAACCAGGTGGATTGACACAGTGGCTGCAACAATGAGCTCAAGCATTACAATGATTGTAAGGATGGCACAGGGCCAGACAGTATTTCGTTCTGCTTTGCATAGGGTCACTATGAGTTGGAACTGACTCGTCAGCACCTAACAGCAACAACAGCATGTACAGCAGTACAAAATATTGCCCCATACTGCCATTCCTCACAATTCTTGTTATGTTTGAGTCACTGGTACACGCACTGTGTCAGTCCATCTCATGAAGCAGCTAGTTCTTCTTCAATCACCCTCTACTTTACCAAGCAAGATGTCCTTCTCCAGCCATCAGTCCTTCCTGATGATGTGTCCAAAGTAAGTAACACAAAGTCTAACCATCCTCACTTCTAAGGAACTTTCTGGCTGTACTGCCTCCAAGACTGATTTGTCCTTTCTTCTGCCAGTCCGTGGTGTATTCAATATTCTTCACCAACCTCACAATTCAAATGCATCAATTCTTCTTTGGTATTCGTTTTTCATTGTCCAACTTTCACATGTGTATGAGACCATTGAGAATACAACATCTTGCTTGGGTCAAGTGGACCTTAGTAATCAAAGTGAAATATTTGCTTTTTAAATTTTAAATAGATCTTTTGTCACAGATTTTCCCAATGCAATACATTATTTCATTTCTTGAGTGCTGCTTCCATGGGTATTGATTGTTGGTACGTTAGTATTCCTAAACTCCAGACCGTGTTTGAATCTTGCAAGTTTTTCTAGAAATGTCTTCTGTTTCAGGATCCAATCCAGGGTATCATATTGCATTTAGTGATAGAGTTTCTCTAGTGCCATTTGCTCTGTGACAGTTTCTAACTTTTTTCTTGTTTTTCATGACTTTGACAATCTTAAAGAGCACTGGCTAGGTACCCTATAGAATGTCCCCCAAATCTAGGTATGTCTGATGATTTTCTGCAATTAAGCTGGGATTATGAGTTTTGGAGAGGTCTATCGCAGAAGTGAGGTGCCTTTATCATCGCATCATATCAGGGAGTGCATGATATTCACATGGTATCACTAATGATGGTAACCTTCATCTTTTGGTTAAGGTAGTCTTTGCCAAATTTCTCCACTATAAACATGAATGTGGAATTTGTAATGCAATTGAGTTAATAGTACCTATTTCTTTTCTATTTTTATATGTTCTTTTTCCAAAAAAATCTGTAGTTCATGCTTTCTTCCATAAGTGTGAATTTTTTTTTTAATAATTCAATTTCTAAAAGAAGGCTGATGGAATACACCTAGTAATTATCCCTAACAATTTTAAAGAAAATACATCCATACCATGACACAAGAAACAGTGTTTCAACTAATTTCTTGGTTTGTGGATCACTGAGCAATATTTTAGCTATGATCCTCTAGGGTCTATATCTCCACGATCATTGTAGCAGATATAAACTCCAGAGATTGGGAGGATATGGACTGTGGGTTTGGGTTCAGTTTTTTGTTTTTTTTTTAATCTCTGATATTTCTTATATCTAGGAAATAAAATGCCATTTTCCTGGCACACTCGGTTAAATGCACTGTTACTTGTGCTAGAAACCTCAGGTCTGTTAGTTTTTTAAAGGATGTTCAATTTCTGAGAAGAAAAGCTCTGAAGTTCATTAATAATAAAAGAAAATCCTCATTTAATTAATTAATCAAAAGCTCTTGGTTTCAGGTCAGTTCAGTTCTTTTCTGGTATTTTTCAATTAAGGTGGAAAACATGGAGCTCCAGCTCATACGGATTAGTTAAAGAATCTAACAGAGCCCTTTTTATGATTGGACATGTTTGAATTTTCACTAATAGGCATGAAATGTTCCTGAGAATTAAATTGTATGTTGCAGGAACTGGCAGTGGTGATACTACTGAGGACGGATAGAGAAAATGGCAGAAGACTTTGGAGATGTTTGTTGATTTTGAACTCCCCTTGTCCTAGTTTCAATTTGAATAAAACCCTACTTCTAACCCATGGATTTTCAACCCATTTATTTGAAATTGCTAGGGGGCAATATCAAAGCTTTCTCTGTGTATCGTTTTGTTGTTGACATAATAAGTGTTTTAATTAATGACAGCAATAGTAGCAATTTCTCTTACCTGCCAAGGTTTTGCCTAGTTAAGATAAGGTGTGTATTCAAATATTGAAGGAGAATTTAATTATAAAAATAGCATGAACAATAATGGATGTTCAAAATGGATCCTTCCAGTCCCATTTGTTATTCGGAAGGATATGCTCAGGACAAAGTCTTTATGTTGGGGCTACCTGTAGTACATGAGAAGTAGGCACTCCTGGGGCTGAGTCTAGGACCTTGCACTCATGCCAGGTAAAGAAAGCTATAAAGATGGAACAGATCATGGATGCATTTCTACTACAGCCTCATGTCTGTGTCTTGGGAACAGTCATTTTGTGATGTTACTGTTCTCATTTTCAAGTTTGCCTCATCATAAAAGAGAGCTTACTTCTTTTGGTTAAGAAAATACATAATTTGCAATGTAGAGTATTTTTTAAGGAATTATTGTTGGTGAACATAAAATATGTATGCTTTCTTGAAACTATATATGTATATATACACATATGTGTACATACACATATGACTTCAATTAATTTTTCCTACTCATCAAGGTTTAATTAATTGAGTTTAAATAATAATAAAAGTTAAGCACAACAATCAATAGAAACCCCATAAAATATTCCAGGAGACAGTGTACCAATGTCGGACATTTTGGTGATGGAAGCTACATGACCATCTCATGGATAAGATTAAGATTAACTGTAGAAGTCTCAAATATTAAGTAGAAATTTTGGCTAGATTTTAAGGTATATTTCAACTCAAGAATTCTGGAAGTATTTAATTGCATACTATGCCTAGAAAAGGTGAAAAATTTAAAAACAAGTAATTGTAAAATTTAGAAAGGTTCTTTGTGCTTTTGATATGCCGTGTTTGATTCTGGTTTCTATAATTTTCTTTCATGCCCTATATGTATGCTTTAGTTTTATATGAATAATATTAACAAGTACAGCCATTTAAATAGTAAAATATCTATACCTATATAGATTTTTCTTTTTTTTTTTTTTTTTGAGCCCTGGTGGTGTAATGGTTAAGAGATTGGCTGCTAACCAGAAGGTCGGTAGTTTGAATCCACCAGCCAGTCCTTGGAAACCCTAAGGGGCAGTTCTTGTTGTTGTTGTTAGGTGCCGTTGAGTCAGTTCCGACTCATAGCGAGCCCATGCACAACAGAATGAAACACTGCCCGGTCCTGTGCCATCCTTACAATCGTTGTTATGCTTGAGCTCATTGTTGCAGCCACTGTGTCAATCCACCCCGTTGAGGGTCTTCCTCTTTTCTGCTGACCCTGTACTCTGCCAAGCATATTGTCCTTCTCCAGGGACTGATCCCTCTTGACAACATGTCCAAAGTATGTAAGACACAGTCTTGCCACCCTTGCTTCTAAGGAGCATTCTGGTTATGCTTCTTCTAAGACAGATTTGTTCGTTCTTTTGACAGTCCATGGCGTATTCAATATTCTTCACCAAAACCACAATTCAAAGGCGTCAACTCTCCTTCGGTATTCCTTATTCATTGTCCAGCTTGCACATCCATATGATGCGATTGAAAATACCATGGCTTGGGTCAGGCGCACCTTAGTCTTCAGGGTGACATCTTTGCCTTTCAACACTTAGAAGAGGTCCTTTGCAGCAGATTTGCCCAATGCAATACGTCTTTTGATTTCTTGACTGCTGCTTCCATGAGTGTTGATTGTGGATCCAAGTAAAATGAAATCCTTGACACCTTCAATCTTTTCTCCGTTTATCATGATGTTGTTCAGTGGTCCAGTTGTGAGGATTTTTGTTTTCTTTATGCTGAGGTGTAATCCATGCTGAAGGCTGTGTTCTTTGATCTTCCTAAGTGCTTCAAGTTCTCTTCACTTTCAGCAGGCAAGGTTGTGTCATCTGCATAATAGAGGTTGTTAATGAGTCTTTCTCCAATCTTGATGTCCCATTCTTCTTCATATAGCCCACCTTCTTGGATTATTTGTTCAGCATACAGATTAAATAGGTATGGTGAAAGAATACAACCCTGACGCACACCTTTCCTGACTTTAAAACAATTGGTATCCCCTTGTTCTGTCCGAACAACTTCCTCTTGATCTATGTGAAGATTCCTCATGAGCACAATTAAGTGTTCTGGAATTCCCATTCTTCTCAGTGTTATCCATAGTTTGTTATGATCCACACGGTCAAACACCTTTGCATAATCAATAAAACACAGGTAAACATCCCCCTGGTATTCTCTGCTTTCAGCCAGGATCCATCTGACATCAGAATAATATCCCTGCTTCCACGTCCTCTTCTGAAACCAGCCTGAATTTCTGGCAGTTCCCTGTCGACGTACTGCTGCAGCCATTTTTTAATGATCTTCAGCAGAATTTTGCTTGCGTGTGATATTAATGATTTTGTTCTATAATTTCCACATTTGGTTGGATCACCTTTCTTGGTAATAGGCATAAATATGGATCTCTTCCAATCAGTTGGCCAGGAAGCTGTCTTCCATATTTCTTGGCATAGATGACTGAGCACCTCCAGCAATTCATCTGTTTGTTGAAACTTCTCAATTGATATTCCATCAATTCCTGGAGCCTTGTTTTTTTGCCAATGCCTTCAGAGCAGCTTGGACTTCTTCCTTCAGTACCATCAATTCCTGATCATATGCCACCTCTTGAAGTGGTTGAATATCGACTAATTCTTTTTGGTATAATGACTCTGTGTATTCCTTCCATCTTCTTTTCATGTTTCCTGCATCATTTAATATTTTCCCCATGGAATCCTTCACTATTACAACTCGAGACTTGAACTTTTTCTTCAGTTCTTTCAGCTTGAGAAACGCCGAGCGTGTTCTTCCCTTTTGGTTTTCCATCTCCAGCTCTTTGCACGTGTCATTATAATACTTTATTTTGTCTTCTCGAGAGGCCCTTTGAAATCTACTGTTCAGTTCTTTTACTCCATGAATTCTTCCTTTTGCTTTAGCTGCTCGACGCTCAAGAGCAAGTTTCAGGTTCTCCTCTGACATCCACTTTGGTCTTTTCTTTCTTTCCTGTCTTTTCTGTGACCACTTGCTTTCTCCATGTATGATGTCCTTGATATCATTCCACAACTCCTCTGGTCTTTGGTCACTAGTGTTCAATGTGTCAAATCTATTCTTCAGATGGTCTCTAAATTCAGGTGGGATATACTCAAGGTCATATTTTGGCTCTTGTGGACTTGCTCTGATTTTCTTCAGTTTCAGCTTGAACTTGCATATGAGCAATTGATGGTCTGTTCCACCATTGGCCCCTGGCCTTGTTCTGACTGATGATATTGAGCTTTTCCATCGTCTCTTTCCACAAAAGTAGTCAATTTGATTTCTGTGTGTTCCATCAGGTGAGGTCCATGTGTATAGTCGCCATTTATGTTGGTGAAAGAAGGTATTTGCAATGAAGAAGTCGTTGGTCTTGTAAAATTCTATCATTCGATCTCTGGCATCGTTTCTATCACCAAGGCCATATTTTCCAATGAATGATCCTTCTTCTTTGTTTCCAGCTTTCTGATTCCAATCGCCAGTAATTATCAATGCATCTTGATTGCATGTTCGATCAATTTCAGACTGCAGCAGCTGATAAAAATCTTCTATTTCTTCAACTTTGGCCATAGTGGTTGGTGTGTAAATTTGAATAATAGTCACATTAACTGGTCTTCCTTGTAGGCGTATGGATATTATCCTATCACTTACAGCATTGTACTTCAGGATAGATCTTGAAATGTTCTTTTTGACAATGAATGAAACACCATTCCTCTTCAAGTTTTCATTCCCAGCATAGTAGACTACATGATTGTCTGATTCAAAATGGACAATACCAGTCCATTTCAGCTCACTAACGCCTAGGATATCGATGTGTATGCGTTCCATTTCATTTTTGATGATTTCCAATTTTCCTAGATTCACACTTTGTACATTCCAGGTTCTGATTATTAATGGATGTTTGCAGCTGTTTCTTCTCATTTTGAGTCGTGCCATATCAGCAAATGAAGGTCTTGAAAGCTTTACTCCATCCATGTCATTAAGGTTGACTCTACTTTGAGGAGGCAGCTCTTCCCCAGTCATCTTTTGAATGCCTTCCAACCTGGGGGGCTCATCTTCCAGCAGTATATCAGACAATGTTCCACTGCTATTCAGAACATTTTCACTGGCTAATGCTTTCCAGAAGTAGACTGCCGGGTCCTTCTTGCTAGTCTGTCTTAGTCTGGAAGCTCAGTTGAAACCTGGTGGTTTCAAACTGCTGACCTCTTGGTTAGCAGCCGTAGTACTTAACCATTATCCCATCAGGGTTTCCACACACATAAATAAAATATATGTCTATAATAGGTAAATCTGCACCTCTGTCGTGCCTTTGCTGACCTTGATCTTCTCATAATTCAAATTCATCTAAGTTAAGAAGTTTTGGGAACTGTACTGATGAGGTATAATTCCCCTCTGATATAAGTGTCTTGTCGAGATCAAAGGTGGAGCTGTTGTTTGTCTAAAAAGGGATGGCTTTTCAACTGCAATTACTTCTGATATAGGACAGAACACCTCTATAACTCAATGTTTGGATCAGGACAAGAAAAACAATTCTTGCTTTTAAACAGAGAGAATTTAGAACAGCAATTGCTTTTCATAAAAGTATTACAAGGTCCACTGGAGTAAAAAAAAAATGCCTGAAAAGTGAAAAAAAATCATACCAGTTCATTTTTGTTGTGATACCAGTTTCTTGTGACCCACTTTTTCTTCTGACCCTAACCACTCAGAGTTAGGTCAGGTCTCAAAAATAAAGAGCACAGTCCTCCAGAGTCCATGTCTCCTCAAGACCTCAGATATCAGCTGCAAGTTAGGGGGTCTGCAGGCCCCTCACATCTAACATGTTAACTCCCACCACTCCCTGAGGTTTGAGAATTTGCTAAAATGACACACAGGACGCAATTGCAGTTTCATTACAGCGAAAAGAATCAAAATGAAGATGCATATAAGGAAATGTCTGGATTTGCCATTGACTGCTAAACTAAGGGATGGCACTTTAAACCTACATAGCAGCTCATGGAAGAAAGACCAGGCAAACTGCTTCCACAAACATCACAGTCAACAAAACCCTATAGAGTAGTTTTACTTTGTAAGACATGGAGTTGCCATGAGTTAAAGTCAAATGGACAGTTTTTTGAGAGGAGGAGAGTTCTTAACACCTGCATTGTAGGTTGTTAAGGAAGAAAACCCAGCTAAGTTGTGCATGAACGTCTGCCCTACAGAAACTATACAGTCATAAATATGTGTTGATTGACACCATTAAGTTTGTGTAAATTTGTTATGCAGCATAGAAAACTAATACATACATTGACACAGAAGGCTGTCATCTTTGAGTGGGACCCAGTATAGGAAAGTGCTCCATGGCTGGTCTAGGTTGTAGGAGTGTCAGTGGTGAGATGAGTCACCGTGTGGAGCTGATGTTCATCCTAGTGGGAGAATAACAGTGCAGGTTCCTAGGATTCTGGAGCAAGCCCATGCTATCTACAATAAAGAATTTCATGCCCTTTGAAAAATAATTCCTGTCATCTTAATGGGTTGTGGTAGAGACTCTGGCAAGTGTTAGTTTGAGTGTCAGGAGCCCACAGAAAGCATAATTTGTTCTAACTGGGGTGACATTTGGGAGCAGTGGGACTAAGTACAGACAGAATGCTCCTTAGGATTGAGGATGGTGAGACTTTGTCTCACTTACAAGAGGGACAGATCCCCAGAGAATGACATCATGCTTGGTAAAATAGAGGGTCAGCAAAAAAGAGAGAGACCCTCAATGAGATGGATTGACACAGTGTCTGCAACAATGGGCTCAAACATACCTGTTATTGTGAGCACGGCAGAGGACAAAGCAACATTTTTTTCTGTTCACTATGAGCCAGAAGCAAATTGAGGGCAACTAACAACAACAACAGAATTAATTAAGCTACATTTTTTTTTTTGGAAATGTAAGAAGGTATGGACATCAAGAGATTTTATGATTCCATTATACCACTATAATCTTGGGAAATGTAAGCCCGTGTTTTGAAGAGACACAAATTAATTTCAATTGAGTGGATCAAGGGTTTACAAGGATAATGATGATTATTTGATGTTAAATTGAAAAGCTAGAATGTAGTTTGCTTTGTCTATACATCCCAACATACATACAAACACACACACACACACACACACACACACACAGAAAAGTCACTCAACAAACATCAACAGCAGTTATCTGAATTGTTGCATTTCAGCTGATTTTTATTTTCTTTTGTGTTTTACTGTAGTTACCATGTATTCTAAGTCAACTGGCATATTTTATTTAATTGATTTTTTTAAAGAAATTCATGAAGCACTTTTGATGCGGCATTGTTTCCAGTGATTTGGAGGAAATTATATTCTTCCAGAATGGCTCATGGGAGAGTATTTCATCTAATTGATGGGTTTATGTTCTGAGAATAAACATTTCAGTAAATATTCTCTAGTGTCTAAATTCCCAAGGCTCTGGAAGCATACTTAAGCCTTACATTTTGTTAATAGAGGTTAAATTCTAATCCTCTCTGTCTCTCTCTTTTTCTGTGCTCTCTTGAGTTTTTCTGGGTATTAAGAAAGGAAAATCATATTCCTGGAAAATTCATTGAAATCTATTGTGGACTCCTGCTGTATTTACCTACTTAATATTTTTAAGAATGCTTGAATTCTGAGTGGGAGCTGTCCTGCAGAGTATTAGTAATAGGACCTGGATCTTCAGATGAGCTGTCTTCAGGTTGGGTGATGTATCCTGTGTTATCTTTCAGAAGTGCATGGGGGGCTTTGAGGTTCTGCAACCTTTGAAACAAGGAACTCTCTGTGTTATTCTAAATGCCATGTTATCTACCAGGTCCATGTACCTGCAGGTTCAGGTTGCTAAGCTCTACTTCCTTCCTCTTTCCCTGGGGCGTCATTCTGAATTCTGCTTTGAAACTATCCACCATACGCCTGACATAATACAAGCACACTGAAAATATAGTTAAAACCAAAAAAATCAAAATGTGGATATGTTCTCAAAACCTCACTATATTGTAAAGAAAAGAATACTGTGCATAAAAGAATCATGAACATAATATATCATAAAATTTTGTATTCCTAAAGGTAATGTCTGGAGGTATGTAGAGAACGTGGAAAATATTTCTGGGTTAAAGAGAGAACGTTTCCTTGTGCTATTCATTTTGATATAATGTTTTATCTGTTACAAATGCTGCAGTAGTAGACCAGAAAAGAGACTATTCAAAGTAAAAAGAATAATAAAATAAGCAAATGAATGAATGAGTATGTGTTGTTGATGAGGGCCTGAGACTATCGGCATGACTGCAGATGGACGAATAGTAGGGAATAGCTAGAGTAAGGCTTTAGGTAAATAGAGCAGAGAAAGTCAGATTTGTTGTGATAGGTAATAAGGAACAAGTGAGGTCTTCCAAACCATAGACTGTCATAATAACCACAGTAATCCAGGGCCAGAGAAACTGATGATTTCACATTGTTGGGTAAGATCACTACAGAGAGTTGGACTGTGCATCAGCTACCACAATGCATCAGATGGGTGGTTGGCGTTTGATATCTCTGCTGTAGGAACCAACCTGAGATGAGAAAAGGAGGACCAGAGAGAGCCAGATAGTGATATGACATCAAAGGGGAGAGTAGGGAAAATGTATTGAAGGGTAGGAATTGGTGACTTAAGACTAAAGAGGCCAAAAGTCCACATTGTACCCTCATGTCTATTGCTAGAAACTTTGGCCTTTCCTCTATTTCTAATCAGTTTTAGAATAATACAAAAGTTTAAAAATCATATCAATCCATAACAACACTAAAAATTAAAAAATGAGAAAGTGGGGAGCCTAGATTTATTGAATTCCACAACTATTACACTGAGTTAAGTATTTACCACCATTTTCCAATTTAATCCTCTCACTCTTATGAGCTATGGATTATTTTATCTTTTTTTTTTTTTTTAATATTACTGGTAAAGAAACCGAGGCTCAGAAAATATGAGTAATTCATAAAAGATCACATAGCTGATGGCAATTCTGAAACTGAAATTAAATTTTTTCCAAAGCCCATCCTTTTTTCATTATGCTGACTCAGGGGCTCTTTGTCAATCTCCAGCCTATTCCTCTTCCTCATATAGGAATACATTTTTTTTTCTTTTTTGAGTCAGAAATAATCTTTTAACTCTAAAGGATATAATAATCCCTTTCAACCTTGAGCAATGCAAAAACGCTGGCATGCTGTCTTCATTTATGGAATTCACATTAAGAATCTTTTATTAATGTGGAAATTTCAGAGGTGTGTTTCTTCTTGGTTACTTTTTCTTTTTTTTTTTGGCCTATTCTATATTTTGATTATAAACTGTGGTTACAAGATACTTCATTTTCTTTCAAAATAACACATACAAAGATTGCCTAAAAAAAGATTATCACAAATATAGCTTTAGTCAAAACCCCTGAAAAATAACTAAAAAAGTAGTATTCCTGTGAGTCGGAATGGACTGGTTGGCAATGAGCATATAACTATTGGTAAACGTGCTCTGGAAAATATGGGGAAATACATTGTAACTTCCCCTCTGATTCAGGGAATCTATAAGCGTTGAGGTAAACCTGGTGGCGTAGTGGTTAAGTGCTATGGCTGCTAAACAAAGGGTAGGCAGTTGGAATCCAACAGGCACTCCTTGGAAATTCTATGTGGCAGTTCTACTTTGTCCTATAGGTCTCTATGAGTCAGAATCGACTCAACAGCACTGGGTTTGGTTTGGGTTCGGGTATGAGCATTGAATGAGATCATATTCCCGGTATTGTTGTCAGTTAAAAATAAAAAAAATAATAATAATGGAGAGTTAAAAATAATAATGAAGTGGACTACATGAGTATTCGAAGGGCATCAGATGACTAAATAAGAAAGGACTAAAATGAGAATGAAAACACAGGACTAAAAGAGCAATATGTCAAAAAAAATGTAAGCTCATTGTTTTTACCAGGGTGTTACATTAATTTTAGAACCCTAAAGTAATTGTACATTCAGGAAAGAATCAAAGAATAACTTGTAGATATACAAGGTTATGTCTCCTTTAAGAAGCTCTGGTGAAAAGCAGTGGCTAAGTGCTTGGGTGCTAACTGAGAAGTGAGTGTTTCGAACTCACAATCCTAACAGCAGGAAGAGATAGGACAGTTTGTTTCCTTAAAGATTACAGCCTTGGAAAACCTGTGCCAGCCATTCTACTATGTCCTTTAGGGTCGCTATGAATAGGACTCGACAGCAATATGCAATCTGCATATCCCCTTAAACATCCACGTATTTTTTGCAACATTCAAACGATATTGTGGGCATTTACAAATGCTGTTTTCCTGAGCCAGGCTATCTCTTATGATTCTCAGTCTCAGTATTCTAATGATGGTGGTCTTATGTCTCCTACTTCTCCTGATCTTACCTTTATAATTTTTCCTTTAGCACTAAATTTACATTCTTTGTTTTCTTAGTGCTATTAATAAACATGAACTTTTGGAATGACAGAATGGTGAAATGCACATGTTTTCTGAAACTGCTATCCTGAAGAAAACTACTGAAGTTCTGTCACTCAAGAACAATTTCCTGGGTTCAAAATCCAGCTCATCACTGACTATACTGTGTAATCTCAAACAAGGTCCTTCAGTTACATATACATCAGTTTTCTTAAGGAAATTATGGGGCTACCTGTTTTATAGTTTATAGTGTTACTTGGAGATGTAAATTAATTAATACATTTTAATGTTTTAGCTCAATATTTGAAATGGTAAATGTTATATAAGTATGTTATCATCATTAATATTGTTACTAATTTCTATTATCTTTACTTCAGAATTTCTCTAGCAATAATCATGGCGTTAACTGTAGGAAATCAGAGTGCTGGAGCCACATTCACCCTCTTGGGCTTCTCAGAATACCCAGACCTCCAGGTGCCCCTCTTCACGATGTTCCTGGCGATCTACATGGTCACTGTGGTGGGGAACCTGGGCATGATTGTGATCATCAGGATCAACCCCAAACTCCACACCCCCATGTACTTTTTCCTCAGTCACTTGTCTTTTGTTGATTTCTGTTACTCCAGTATAGTTACACCCAAACTATTAGAAAACTTGGTTGTGGGAGACAGAACCATCTCCTTCACAGGGTGCATCATGCAGTTCTTCTTGGCTTCTATATTTGCAACTGCAGAAACATTCATATTGGCAGTTATGGCCTATGACCGTTTTGTGGCAGTTTGTAACCCCCTGCTTTACACCGTTGTCATGTCCTCAAAGATCTGTGCATCATTAGTGGCCGGGCCTGTGCATGGGGTATAGTTACTTCCCTGACACTTACTTATTTTCTTCTGGCATTATCCTTCTGTGGTTCTACTATCATAAATAACTTTGTCTGTGAGCACTCTGTCATTGTTTCTGTCTCGTGCTCTGATCCCTATATCAGCCAGGTGCTTTGTTTTGTCATTGCCATGTTCAATGAGGTGAGCAGCCTGATGATCATCCTCACTACTTATATTTTCATTTTCATTACTGTCATAAAAATGCCTTCCAACGGGGGGTGCCAAAAAGCCTTCTCCACCTGTGCCTCCCACTTGACCACCATCACCATTTTCCATGGGACTGTCCTGTTCCTCTATTGTGTACCCCATTCCAAAACCTCATGGCTCATCGTCAAAGTAGGATCTGTGCTTTACATAGTGGTCATCCCCATGCTGAACCTCCTGATCTACAATCTCAGGAACAAAGATGTGAAGAAGACTGCCAGAAAGTTAACGAGCCACACAATACAATCTTGAAGATTGATTTATTTCTGGAAAGAATTTGCTTTATGATGTTGAATATTGTTCAATGTCTCTAGAAGAGATGCTAATTCAAATTATCTAGTCAATATACCCATCTGAATTTTACATCTATTACAATACACCAGTTATCTGATAATTTGATCTCCAGTTACTTGAATCTTTAGCAAAATAGTTTTGAATCGTATGTGAAGTAAATCAAGTGTAGTGGATTGAATAGTGTCTCCCCCCAAAATACTCACACCCACTTAGAACTTCAGAATATGACCTTTTTGGAAATAGGGTCTTTGAAGACATAGTTAAGCTAAAGATTAAAAATAAAATCATACCTTCTTAAAATGAAAACTGATTGCCATGGAATCAATTCCCATTCATACCAACACTATAGGACAGAGTGGAACTGCACCATAGGAATTCCAAGGCTGCAATCCTTATGGAAGCAGACTGCTACATCTTTGTCCTGTAGAGCAGCTGGTGCATTCAAACTGCCAAACTTTGGGCCGTGTTCTTAACTGCAGCGCCACCAGGAATCCTTCATACTCTCTTAGGCTGGGCCATAAATCCAGTGAGAATCTCATTATGAGAAGTAGCCAAGGACACAGAGTCACATAGGGAAGAAGGCCATGTGGAGATGGGGGCAGAACTTGGAGTTATGCTGCTACAAGCCTTGGAACACAAGGAACCATCGGAAGCTGGAAGAGTCAAGGAAGAATTTTCTCCTGATGCCTTCAAAGAGAACATGTCCCTGCCAGTACCATGAATTCAAACATTTGGCTTCCAGAACTGCAAACAAATAAATTTCTGTTGTTTTAAGCTACGAAGCTTGTGGTGATTTCTTTTGGCAGTCCTAAGAAACTAATACAATAAGTAAACATCAAACTGTAAAACTCAAATTCCTTGATTCACATATTGACAATGTGAATGATTAAAACACAAACAAACAAAAAAACATTCTTCAATCCGACTTAAGCAATATGGGTGTCATAGTTACAGAGAAATTCTGAAAAATTATAACTGACTAGGGTTATGCATATAGGAGAATTAGCAATAAGAGCCTGGAGGCACTATCCCTAAACTTCAACCAAGTTCTTTATTCCTTTTTCCCCAAGGCCGTATATATATGTTTGTTATTGTAGAGGAAGTGATGGTAAATATGATATCACTGAGTGTGAAGACAAAATGTTGATTTTTATGTGACGGTCCTGATGGGTAACCAAGGGAACAAAAATTAAAAATCATAATTATGAACCTCACAGTCTAATGTGTCAAACTCTCTCCTTCCTAACACCAATAGCTTCTTAGTAACATCATTTTAGAAAGAATACCGGCTGCTAAAGACATAGAACCTTAAACGTTGATATCAACCTTCTGATATCATACATATCAGAGCAAAGGAACACACTGAAAGAGACAGAAAAGCAGAAAATGGACATGTAGAGGCAAATGTAAAATAATCAGCATGATAAGATATTAAAACATACGTTGACTTAATGGATGAATGAGTTAAACCTATTAAATATACCAAAAAAGACCCCATTGCCAGTCAAGTCAATTCCGACTCATAGCGACCCTATAGGACAGGGTATAACTGCTCCATAGGGTTTCCAAGGAGCACCTGGTGGAATCGAACTGCTGACCTTTTGGTTAGCAGCCAAACTATTAACCATTATGCCACCAAGATTGTTACAAAAAAAGAAAAGCACCAGATCTTACCATCTTACCCATGTGATTTTAGCACTTAGCAGTGGTTTTTACGCCTCAATGTTTATACGTGTCACCCAAGCTCCTTCTTAAATGTGGATATGATTGTGTCCCATTCCTAGGAATTCTGATTTGGGCCTAGGAAAGTTCATAACCTAGAATTCTAGGCAGTTGTATTATAGATGTGGCAAGGATCTCTGATGTGAGAAATCCTGCCTTAAAAAAATTAGCTTAGTTTTGTTAATTCCATAGGACATTTAGTAATGTGCAAATAAAGCCTGGTAGGCAACTTCATGCTGCAAATTTTCGATGTGATTACAAGGAAATTTCAGTCATTAACAATGGTACAAAGAACCTGGCACTTGCCTTAATTAATTGGCTTGAGACACAGATGCTAGTGATTCCCCAGAGTTGGAGTCCCAAGGGCTGTAGAGGTAGACGTAATAGCTGCAGTGCTCCCGAAACACTCGGGTTACAGAGAAACACGACAGTGGTGGCCTGTTTCTCTGCAGCAGGTGAGTTGCCTCAGGGTTTTTAATGAACCGGTGAAAATATTATTTTCCTGATGTGTTAACTGTGGTCTTCTCTGATTTTTCTTTCAATATTAAGTCACTGTAACTGCTAAGTCTGAGCCCCATCATATTAAAGAGAGAAGTTAATATGTAAATATTTATCTTTATTATCCATTGACAGCAATTTCACAAGGAATAGAATAAACTTTCTGCTTAAAAATGGATATTTATCCTTATCCTCTTTACATGCACCTTAAATTGGTATATAAACTTTTCTAAGAATTGAGTCAACAAGTTATAATTTATATGCAAACATAACTTTCTGCTTAGTCCTGTTATAACTCTAATTTGATAAATCTTGGAACCGCTAAAATATGTACATACATGCATGTATACATGATACATGTGTGCATGTGTGCATGTACGCATGTATGTGTGCATATACATATACATACACATATACATATATATTTATCAGCTGCTGTTGAGTCAATTACAACTCATAGCAACCCTATAGGACAGAGTAGAACTGCCCTATATGATTTCTGAGGCTGTAAATCTTTATGGAAGCTGACAAGTATATCTTCATCCCATGGAGAAGCTGGAGTTTTGAATCGCTGACCATTAAGTTAGCAACCGAGCACTTTAACCACGACTCTACTCAAACCAAAACTGAACCCATTCCCATCCAGTTGATTTGGACTCATAGCGACCCTATAGGACAAAGTAGAACTGTCCCATAGAATTTCCAAGAAGCAACTGGTGGATTCAAACAGCCCATCTTTTTGGTTAGCAGCCAAACTCTAAACCACCGTGCCACCTCTACTCTACCAGGGCTCCTCATATATCTGTGTGTGTGTGTGTGTGTGTGTGTGTGTGTGTGTGTGTAATGCCTAGGTTGTAACAGAAGATAAGCCTTACATCAACCTAAGCCATAAACCCTAATAAAGTGGGCCCTCATGTCAAAAGGAAGTCATTATCCCCCTTAGCCTCAATCACTGGGCAATCAAGATATTCAAAAGGAGTAGTAGCCTTCATGGAATAAAAAGTGCTAATGAAATTGCACTGCTTTTTTCCTAGGTTCTTTAGTATTTCATTTTCTCCTTAAAATACAAACATATTCCTTTAAATATTTTAATTGATTTGAGAATACAGGCAAAATATAGCAGCAGTATATTTTATTCTTTGAGACAAACATTTTACATTTTTTTCACAGAATCGAGATAGCTTATGTACTGTATGTATGTCCTATATGTATGTATGTATTTGCTTAGTGTCAGTTATGTGCCTTTGATGGTACTTGTGCATGCAAGGAAAAAGCTAATGTACATGTGAATATAACTCCTACACACTCAGTATCACAAGTGTTTCTATGGAAACCCGTATTCTAATATTTCAAAGGGCAATGGAAATTCATAAATGTTTTAGACATCAGCTTGGTTTGGCATACACATAGCAGCTATTTGCATAAGGTATGTTCCTTATGGAGAGAACTAGTTCCAATAACTCTTTATTCTCACTTTCTTTTCTCTACCATAACAAAACATATTTGTCATTCACCCCCATAAACCTTCCCCTTTGACAGGAACAACACTCTGCTCCCACCCCTTTCCCTTCAAAGGAAGAACAGTGATGGCTGAAAGAAACCTGAGTGTGGAGACAACCTTTGCCCTCTTGGGATTCACAGATTACCCAGAGCTTCAGATCCCTCTTTTCCTTGTGTTTCTGATCACGTACATTGTCACCGTGGTAGGGAATCTTGGGATGATAGTGATCATCAAGATTAACCCCAAATCTCACACCCCCATGTACTTTTTCTTTAGTCACCTTTCTTTTGTTGATTTTTGTTACTCCTCTATCGTTACTCCAAAGCTACTTGAAAACTTGGTCATGGCAGATAAAACATCTTCTACTTTAGCTGTATGCTCCAGTTCTCCCTGTCCTGCACTGCAGTGGTGACTGAGTCCTTCCTGCTGGCAGTGATGGCCTATGACCACTTAGTGGCCATCTACAATCCTCTGCTCTATACAGTGGCCATGTCACAAAGACTCTGTGCCCTGCTGGTAGCTGGCTCATATCTGTGGGGGATGTTTGGCTCCTTGGTACTCCTTTGCTATGCTCTCCTTCTAGACTTCTCTGGACACAATGTAATCAACCACTTTTTCTGTGAGTATACTGCTCTCATAGCTGTCTCTAGCTCTGATATACGCATTCCTCACCTTCTGCTTTTTGGGTTTGCCACCTTCAATGAGGTGAGTACACTACTAATCACTCTCAGTTCATACGTTTTTATTTTTGTGAGTGTACTAAAAATCCAATCTGCCAGTGGACGTCGCAAAGCCTTCTTTCTCCACCTGTGCCTCCCACCTGACTGCCATCACCATCTTCCATGGGACCATCCTTTCCCTCTACTGTGTGCCTAACTCCAAAAGCTCTTGGCAGACAGTCAAAGTGGCCTCTGTATTCTACACAGTGGTTAACCCCATGCTGAACCCCCTCATCTATAGCCTGAGGAACAAAGATGTGAAAGATGCCTTCTGGAAGTTAATAGGTGCAAAAGTCCTAGTTCACTGACCCAAACTCAAAACACGGTTGGAGTCCCAATGAGCAACTGGACCAGACCCTACAATGCTTCTAAAATCTGTAGGATGTATTTGTACAAGATGTTTATGTATGTTTATCATGTTAATATATTGTGAATTGAGAAGTTCAAATCCCTTGAATATGCCAAAGAAGTTTAATTCTGGAGTGAATTCCACAGGATTTTGATCCATGGAGTATCTATCTGCGTCTTCAAATTTTCTGAAAACTAACCAAATACTACAAATCACAATAAAGACAAATAACTATAATAATAATATGATACTATTACTAATAATAACATATTTCTTTGATGCTTTTTATGTGACAGACACTGAGTTAAGTTTTGACAAACTTTATCACATTTAAGACCCAAATAATTACATAACATACTATCAATATCCTGTTTCATATATGAGGAAACAAAAACTCTCAGAGGTTAAATTGCTCGATACTATATACCCCAATGGTTAAGCACTCAGCCCTAACCCAAAGGTCAGTGGTTCAAACCCACCAGTGGCTCTGTGGGAGAAGAGATATGGTAATCTACTCCTGTAAAGATTAGAGCCTAGTGTTTCAGGAAAAGACAACTTTCGGGGCAGTCAGTGAGACAGAGGCATAATATGCTGGCTATGCTATCTAGTTTTAATCTGGATTTCTAGACTAACAGCTGTGTTTTTGAGGAAAAACATGTTTTTCCTTGATGGTCAAAACAAGGATGTAAAACCATATGCCCCGAGGGGTTTTAACCAAGTGACTCTCTGCATCCCTCAGAACATATGTATTCAGGAAGAGTGCTGTCTGGGTGCTGTTACCAAGATACTTTTGCAAGACAGACAAAGAAAATACATGTAAGCATCCTGTGACCATGATCTAAGCATCCTGTGAAACCATTTGTAGTCACTAACTATATTATTAATAATCAATAACCAACCAGAGTGTGGTTATTACAATATTTATTGACTTTCCTGTAATTGCCCTCCCTATGGTTTGATGGCACTAGTTTTTTTTTTTTTTTTTTTTTTATGGTTTAGTTCCTCTTTTACCCCGTAAGAATACATGTATAAAGAACCTGCTCCAGGACTACCTGGTTCCATTTTCAATAAGCTATGGAATTCCCTAACTGCAATTGTTTTAAACCCTTAAACCTCTCTGTTTTAACTTGAAGCAGCATTCAAGTTCTTTTCTACAATGCTAGGAAGACTTATGGAGCAGTTATAATCTATCCTATAGGGTCTCTAATAATCAAAATTGACTTGACACAACAACATCAACAGTAAGAGACAGTGAAATCTCAAAGAAGAATTTATTCTGAAAGACCATTTACTTAATGCAACATAACCTAAAGATGTTCTGGAGAGTACATACAAACATTTTTACTTCTATGTGTTGTATTTTATGATTTCATAAATCCCTTTCATGATCTGTGGAATACATGGTTGAGCACCTACTTTTTAAGCCTATGGAGTTCTTTGGTAAAGTGGTCTACCAACTTTAGTGCATTTAGCCTCAAGATGAGTGCCTTTTGAAATATGTGAAACTCAGGAAACCAGAGTTAGAGCCTCATTACTATGTAGACTGAGCATTGTATTAGGTGATGCATCCTGAATGTATGAATTTTCTAAACTTGTTACCATCTTTCCTTTATTTCTGTGAAATAAGCCTCCTTACTATATTTCCTGGTTACTGTGTTCTCGTGAGAATGTACTTATCCCAATAATAAGCTATTCTTAGTTTTCATTAATGACCAAAGACCAGACAAGTTGTGGACTGATGTCAAAAACATTATATAGGAAGAAAACAAAAGGTCATTAAAAAGACAGGAAAGAAAGAAAAGACCAAAATGGATGTTGAAAGAGACTCTGAAACTTACTCTTGAACATCAAGTAGTTAAGTAAGCTGAGGAAGTGATGAAATAAAAGGGCTAAACAGAAGATTTCAAAGCATGGTTCAAGAAGGCAAATTAAAGTAGTACAATAAAACGTGCAAATACCTAGAGACGGAAAACCAAAAGGGAAGAACAAGCTCAGCATTTCTCGAGCTGAAAGAATTGAGGAAAAAATTCAAGCCTCGTGTTGTAATATTGAAGGATTCTGCAGGGAAAATATTAAATGACATAGGAAGCATCAAAAGAGATGGAAGGAATATACACAGTCACTGTACCAAAAAGAATTGGTCAACATTCAACTACTTCAGGAGACAGAATATGATGAAGAATTCAACGTACTGAAGGAAGAGGTTCAAGCTGCAGTGAAGGCATTGGTGAACAACAAGGCTCCAGGAAATTGACAAAATACCCATTGAAATATTTCAACAAACAGATACAGTACCAGAAGGACTCACTCGTCTAAGTCAAGAAATTTGGGAGACACTTACCTGACCAACCAACTGGGAAAGATTCATATTTATGCCTATTCCAAAAAAAGGGGATCCAAGTGAATGCAGAAATTATGGAACAATATCATTAATATCACATACAAGTAAAATTTTGCTGATGATCATTCAAAAGTGGTTGTAGCAGTGCATCGACAGGGAACTGCCGGAAATCAAGCCACATTCAGAAGAGTATACAGAATGAATTACATCATTGCTGATGTCAGAAGGGTCCTGATTGAAAGCAGAGAATGCTAGAAAGATGTTTTCTTATGTTTTATTGACTATGCAAAGGCATGCAACTGTGTAGATCATAACGAATTATGGATAAAACTGTGAAGAATGGGAATTCCAGAACACTTAATTATGCTCATGAGTAACCTGTGCATAGATTAAGAGGTAGTCATTCAAACAGAACAAGGGAATACCTCATGGTTTAAAGTCAAGAAAGGTGCATGTCAGCGTTGTATCCTTTCACCTGCAACTGGTCAAGTAAATGTAACTGGTATTTAGAACTACCTTCTTCCACTCCACTTTCAATATTCCCTTTACCCTCAGCAAGCACCTCAGCTGGTAGTGGTTCTTTGCCTAGTGGGGTGATACAAATCTTCATTCCAAAAGGGTCTGGACCATTCATAGTCATGTCAGAATTGGGTTGCCATAGTTTTCCATTGGCTTTAATCACGGGGCATGGTAGTACTAAGAGATGCCCTTACAGATCTGCATTCTAGACATACTCTTCTTTATCTCCTTTATGTAATAACAATGCGATTTCCTCTCCTTAATCAGGATCAGTCACACCAGACAATACGGTGGCTCCCTTTTTTGCCTATTGATCCACAGGCATAAGGATAACTAATATGGCCAGCTGGCATTCTTAACTTCCAGTTCAATGGGATCAGTGATGTGTCTTCAGGTGGGAGCATTCCTGTCCTGGGGACAGGAAGCAAAAATTTTGTGAGTGGGTCACTAGAGGTAATAGTGAGTGGTGCCACTCCTACTTCCACCCCTGATTCCTGGAACCATGAATCTTGACTACAGAAGAAACAACACCACGTATTGGATGCTGGTTAGAGCATATACAACCTCCTGGGGAATATGGCCTCAACCCTGCAAGGTATTGCCACCTAGCTGGTGTCATAATTGTGTCTTTAGAAGGTCATTCCATTATTCTATCAAGCCAGTTGCCTCAGTTTGATGGGGAACATGGTAAGACCAGTGAATTCCATGAGAACAGGCCCATTGTTGCACTTCATGTGCTGTGGAATGAGTCCCTTGATCTGAGGTGATACCATGTGAAATACCAAGACAGTAGATAAGATATTCTGTAAGTCCATGGGTGGTATTTTTGGCAGAAACACTGCGTGCAGGGAAAGAAATCCATATCCAGAGCGTCTATTCCAGTAAGAACAAAACACTGCCTTTGCCATGATGGAAGTGGTCCAAAGTAACCAACAACCTACCACCACGTGGCTGGCTTATCACCTCGAGGGATGATGCCATATCAGGGACTCAGTGTTGTTTTGTCCTGCTGGCAGATTGGGCACTCAGCAGTGGCTGTAGCCAAGTCAGACTTGGTGAGTAGAATTCTATGTTGCTGAGTCCATATATAACTTCCATCCCTGCCATCAAGGCCACTTTTGTCTTGAGCCCATTGGGCAATGATGGGAGTGGCTGGGGAAAAATGATGACTGTTTTTCACAGAACATGTCATCCTATCCACTTCACATTAAAATCCTTCTCTGCTGAGGTCACCCTTTGATGAACCTTCACATGAGACACAAATATCTTCACTACTTTGGCCCATTCAGGTAGGCCTAACTGCATGTCTCTTCCCCATAACTCCTTGTCTCCAATTTTCCAATCATGTTCCTTCCAATTCCCTGACCATCCAGGCAAACCAGTGGCCTCAGCCCATGAATCAGAACACAGTCAAATGCCTGACCATTTCTCTTTCCAAAATGCAATGGTGGAACAGGAACATGGTAGACATTTCCGTTTCAAATTGGAGGGAAAAAAGGGTAACAGGCACCAAGCAAGCCAGCAGAATACTTTACATTAGTTCTCAAGGCTTAAAAATAAACCTCTGTTCTCTGAGCCCATTTAGACACTTGTCCTGCACCCCAGACTCTGGGTGTTAGCAACACTCTCTGGATTCTGGGAGGAGGTTCCTTGGCCTTGGGCTTCAGCTCCGCTTTTCAGGCCCATTGGAACTCTGCTTCCTCGACTTTGGGTGGCCTCATTTGTCTAGCCCTTCTGAATTGTGACACTACCCCCTCAGCCCTGGCTGTGCTCATTCTTCTGCCCCTTGGGCATGGCATCCCTGCCCCCTCAGATTTGGGCAGCACACCCACCTCCATCCTGCTGGGACAAGTGAACAGTGGCCCCACACTCTGGAACCAAGTTGGTGAAGATCTTACCCTTTAAAACCTAAGAGACTGTAACTTCACCCTTTTAGATGCCAGAGGCTAAGGCAATATTCTCCAGGAGGCTGTATATGCTCTAAGCCAGTGTTCAATATATGATGGTGTTTCTCCCATAGCCAGGATTCTTGGGAATCAAGGGGTGCATATGAGAATGGCACCACTCACTATTATACCTCAAGCTTTTAAAAGCCCAGACACTACTCATTTTACTAGAATTCAGATCACTATTTTCGTGAACTGTTAATGCCAGTACATTGAGTTGTCCCAGGAAACTATAGTCTTAAGCCTGAAAACCCAGCAAATCAACGTTGAAAGGTGTTTGGTTATGTGTGTGGAGTATTCATATTTTTGTCTTCAATGAATATATGTGCCTGCACCCACATTTTTGTATTTACACATACCGATAGATACCTCTCAACTCAACAGCAGTGGGTTATAGATACTTCTATCTGTTTTCATGTATATACACACATATACCTACTCATACATCAATTTTCCTATATCTAGCATATGTGCTCAAACATTCTTTTTTACTTTGGTTGTAATGTGCTGACTATATTCACATTCAAGGCCACTTTTCTCATCACTGAAAATAACTAGTCTCTGCTACATAAACCTTATTTTCCCTAACCCCTTCCCTGGTAACCATCAATGAATATTGGTCTCACTATATCTGTGCTTGTCATCTTATAAAGGAAGGACCATACAATATTTGTCCTTGTATGCTTGATTTATTTCGCTTAGCATTATAACTTCCTGATCCATCCATGCTATAATACGATTCATGGACGCATTTTTTTTTATGGTTGCCCAGTATTCCATTGTATGTATGTGCCACAATTTGTTTGTCAATGGATCCTTTGTTGGGCAATTCAGTTGTTTCCATTTATTTGCAATTTTGAATAAAGCACCAATGAACGGAGCTGGGCATATATCCACTTGTGCCATTATTTTTAAGGTTTTATGGTACACACCCCCTACATGTCTGTCAGTTTGTTGGACTGTCAGAGCTTGCATATTGCCGTGATGCTGGAAGCTATGCCACCAGTATTCAGATACCAGCAGGGTCATCCATGTCAGACGGGTTTCAGCAGAGCTTCCAGATTAAGACAAACTAGGAAGCAGGACCCGGCAGTCTACTTCAGAACAGAATTAACCAGTAAAAACCTTATGCATCCCAGCAAAACACATCTGGTATAGTGCCGGAAGATGAGACCGCAAGGTTGAAAGACACTCAAAAGACAACTGGAGAAGAGCTGCCTCCTCAAAGTGAGTCGACCTTAATGCCCTGGAGTCAAGCTTTTGGGACCTCCATTTACTGATGTGGCATGACTCAAAATGAGAGGAAACAACTGCAAACAGCCATTACTGTCTGGAATATGGAGTAAGTGAAGTGTGAATCTAGGAAAATTGGAAATTGTCAAAAATGAAATGGGATGCATAAACAGCAATATCCTAGGCATCAGTAACTGAAATGGATTGGTATTGGCCATGTCGAATCAGACAATCATATGGTCTACTATGCTGGGAATGACAACTTGAAGAGGAATGACATTGCATTCATGGTCAAAAAGAACATTTCCTGATCTATCCTGAGGTACAGTGCTGTCAGTGATAGGATCATATCCATACATCTACAAGGAAGACCAGTTAATATTACTATTATTCAAATTTATGCAAGAACCAGAGGCCAAAGATGAAGAAATTGAGGATTTTTACCAGCTTCTACAGTCTGAAATTGATTGAGTATTCAATCAGGATGCACTGATAATTACTGGTGATTGGATTGCAAAAGTTGGGAAAAAAAGGACAAATAGTTGGAAAATATGGCCTTGGTGATAGAAATTATGATGGAGATCCTGGGATAGAATTTTGGAAGATCAACGACCTTTCCATTGTAAATGCCTTTTTTCACCAACATAAATGGCTACTATACATGTGAACCTCACAGATGGAATACACCAGAATCAAATTGACTACATCTGTGGAAAGAGATGATGGAAAAGCTCAATATCATCAGACAAAACAAGGCCAGAGGTCAACTATGGAACAGACCATCAACTGCTCACTTGCAAGTCCTAGTTGAAACTGAAGAAAATTAGAGCAAATCCATGAGAGCCAAAGTACAACCTTGGGTATATCCCACCTGAATTTACAGACTATCTCATGAATAGATGTGACACGTTGAATACTAACGAACGAATACCAGACCAGTTGTGGAATGACACCAAGGACACGTACCTGAAGAAAGCAAGAGGTCATTAAGAAGACAGGTAAGAAAGAAAAGACCAAAATGGATATCAGAAGAGACTGTGAAACTTGCTCTTGAACGTCTAGCAGCTAAAGCAAAAGGAAGAAATGATGAAGTAAAAGAACTGAACAGAATATTTCAAAGGGCAACTCAAGAATAAAAAGTATTATACTGATATGTGCAAAGAGCTGGAGATAGAAAACCAAAAGGGAAGAAATTGTTTGGCATTTCTCAAGCTGAAAGAACTGATGAAAAAATTCATGCCTCAAGTTGCAATACTGAAGGATTCTATGGGGAAAATGTAAAACGATGCAGAAAGACTCCAAAGAAGATCGAAGGGATACACGAAGCCATTATACCAAAAAGAATTGGTTGATGTTCAACTGATTCAAGAGGTAGCATATGATCAGGAACGGATGATACTGAAGGAAGAAGTCCAAGTTGCACTGAAGGCTTTGGCGAAAAACAAGGATCCAATGATTGAGGGAATATCAATTGAGATGTTTGAACAAACGGATGCAGCACTGGAAGCACTCACTCCTCTAACTTCCAAGAAATTTGGAAGACAGCTACCTGACCAACTGACTGGAAGAGATAAATATTTATGCCTATTCCCAAGAAAGGTGATCCAACAGAATGTGGAAATTATCAAACAATATCATTAATATCACACAAAAGCAAAATTTTGCTGAAGATTATTCAAAACCAGTATATCGACAGGGAAATGCTAGAAATTCCGGCTGGATTCAGTAGAGCACATGGAACCAGGGATATCATTGCTGATGTCAGATGGATCCTGGCTGAAAGCAGAGAATACCAGAAGGATGTTTACCTGTGTTTTCTTGACTCTGCAAAGGCATTGGACTGTGTAGATCATAGCAAATTATGGATAACACTGTGAAGAATGGGAATTCCAGAACACTTAATTGTGCTCATGAGGAACCTGTACATAGATCGAGAGGCAGTTGTTTGGACATAACAAGGGGATACTGAGTGGTTTAAAGTCAGGAAAGATGTGCATCAGGGTTGCATCCTTTCACCATACCTATATAATCTGTGCACTTAGCAAATATTCTGAGAAGCTGGACTATATGAAGAAGAACGGGGCATCAGGATTGGAGGAAGACTCATTAACAACCTATGTTATGCAGATGACGCAACCTGGCTTACTGAAAGCGAAGAGGACTTGAAGCACTTAGGGATCAAAGACCACAGCCTTCAGTATGGATTACACCTCAACATAAAGAAAAGAAAAATCCTCACAACTGGACCAATAAGCAACATCGTGATAAACTGAGAAAAGACTGAAGTTGTAAAGAATTTTATTTTACTTGGATCCATAATCAATATCCATAGAAACAGCAGTTAAGAAATCAAAAGACACATTGTTTTGGGTAAATCTGCTGCAAAGGACCTCTTTAAAGTGTTGAAAAGCAAAGACGTCACCTTAAAGACCAAGGTGCACCTGACCCAAGCCATGGTATTTTCAATCGCATCATATGCATGTGAAAGCCGAACAATGAATTAGGAAGACCAAAGAAGAATTGATGCTTTTGAATTGTGGCATTGGCGAAGAATATTGAATATACTGTGAAGTCGCAAAAGAATGAACAAATCTGCCTTGGAAGTGGTAGAACCAGAATGCTCCTTAGAAGCAAGGATGGTGAGACTGCAACTTACATACTTTGGACATGTTGTCAGAAGGGATCAGTCCCTGGAGAAGGACATCATGCTTGGTAAATTAGACAGTCAGTGGGAAAGAGGAAGACCCTCAAGGAGATGAATTGACATGGTGGCTGCAATAATGGGCTAAAGCATAACAATGATTGTGAGCATGGCACAGGCACAGGCAGTATTTCATTCTGTGGTATATAGAGTGGCTACGAGTTGGAATCAACTCGACTGCACCTAACAACAACAGGATACATACGGTGGTTAAGAGCTTGGCTGCTAATCAAAAGGTCAGCAGTTCAAATCTTGTTTTATTGCACTGGCTAGGACTTCCAGTAGAATGTTGAATAAGAGTGATGATAATGGGCATCGTTGTCTCATTCTCTTTCTGAACGGGAAGACTCAGCCTTTTTCCTTTCAGTATAATGTTGACTGTTGTTGCTGCATACATGCCCTTAATTATGTTGAGAAATTTCTCTTTTCCTATTTTTCTCAAGCTTTTTTTAATCAGAAAAAGGATGCTGAATTTTATCAAATGCCTTTTTCCATAAATTGATATGATCATGTATTTATTTTCCTTTTTTTTTATGTTGTGGGTTAAACTGATTTTCTAATGGTGAACCACCCTTGTAATACTAGTACAAATCTCAATTTATCATGGTCTCTGATTTTTTTTATATGTTGCTTAAGTTTGCTGACTAGAATTTTGTTGAAAAGTTTTGTATCTATTTTCATAAGGATATTCATCCGTAATTTTCAATTTTCATGATTTCTTTACGTAGTTTGTGTATCGGGTAATGCTGGCTTCATAGAGTTTGGTAGTTTGGTAGTGTTCCTCTTTATTTTTTTTTAATAATTTTTATTGTGCTTTAAGTGAAAGTTTACAAATCAAGTCAGTCTCTCACATATAAACTTACATACACCTTACTACGTACTCCCACTTACTCTCCCCCTAATGAGTCAGCCCGCTCCCTCCTTCCAGTCCCTCCTTTTGTGACCGTTTTAACAGTTTCTAACCCCCTCTACCCTCCCATCTCCCCTCTGGACAGAAGATGCCAACGTAGTCTCAAGTGTCCACCTGATGCAAGTAGCTCACTCCTCATCAGCATCTCTCTCCAACCCACTATCCAGTCCAATCCATGTCTGATTAGTTGGCTTAGGGAATGGTTCCTGTCCTGGGCCAACAGAAGGTTTGGGGACCATGACTGCAGGGATTCTTCTAGTCTTACCAACCCAGCCCAGTTCTAGTCTTAGTCAGACCATTAAGTCTGGTCTTTTTATGAGAATTTGGGGTCTGCATCCCACTGTTCTCCTGCTCCCTCAGGGGTTCTCTGTTGTGCTCCCTGTCAGGGCAGTCATCAGTTGTGGCCAGGCACCATCTAGCTCCTCTGGTCTCAGGATGATGTAGTCTCTAGTTCATGTACCCCTTTCTGTCTCTTGGGCTCTTAATTACCTTGTGACATTCTCCTTTGATCCTGGTGAGCTGAGACTCATCGGTGTATCTTAGATGGCTGCTTGCAACCGTTTAAGACCTGAGACATCACACTTCAAAGTAGGATGCAGAATGTTTTCTTAATAGAATTTATTTTGCTAATTGACTTAGATGTCCCCTGAAGCCATAGTCCCCAAACACCTGCCCTTGCTCCACAAACCTTTGAAGCATTCAGTTTATTCAGGAAACTGCTTTGGGTCCAGTCCAGTTGTGCTGACCTCCCCTGTATTGAGTGTTGTCCTTCCCTTCACCTAAAGTAGTTATCTACTATCTAAGTAGTAAATAACCCTCTCCCACACTCCCTTCCTCAGCCCTCTCATAGCCACAAAAAAATGTGTTCTGAGTTTAAACTATTTCTCAAAATCTTATAATATTAGTCTTATACGATATTTGTCCATTTGCATTGGACTAATTTCACTTAGAATAATGCCTTCCAGGTTCCTCCATGTCTACATTTTTAGTAATGTTTTGTATTCTGTTTATGCCTTGTGTTAGGGATCCTAACACTGTCCCTATTTTTTCTTCCATGATCTTTATCGTTTTAGACTTTATGTCTAGGTCTTTGGTCCATTTGGAGTTAGTTTCTTTTTTTTTTTTAATTAACTTTTATTGAGCTTCAAGTGAACATTTACAAATCAAGTCAGACTGTCACATATAAGTTTATATACACCTTACTCCGTACTCCCACTTGCTCTCCCCCAATGAGTCAGCCCTTCCAGTCTCTCCTTTCGTGACAATTTTGCCAGCTTCCAACTCTCTCCATCCTCCCATCCCCCCTCCAGAGAGGAGATGTCAACACAGTCTCAAATGTCAACCTGATATAATTAGCTCACTCTTCATCAGCATCTCTCTCCTACCCACTGTCCAGTTCCTTTCATGTCTGATGAGTTGTCTTCAGGAATGGTTCCTGTCCTGGGCCAACAGAAGGTTTGGGGACCATGACCGCTGGGATTCCTCTAGTCTCAGTCAGACCATTAAGTATGGTCTCCTTGTGAGAATTTGGGGTCTGCATCCCACTGAACTCCTGCTCCCTCAGGGGTTCTCTGTTGTGCTCCCTGTCAGGGCAGTCATCGGTTGTGGCCGGGCACCAACTAGTTCTTCTGGTATCAGGATGACGTAGGTCTCTGATTCATGTGGCCCTTTCTGTCTCTTGGGCTCTTAGTTATCGTGTGACCTTGGTGTTCTTCACCCTCCTTTGAAACAGGTGGGTTGAGACCAATTGATGCATCTTAGATGGCCGCTTGTTAGCATTTAAGACCCCAGATGCCACATTTCAAAGTGGGATGCAGAATGTTTTCATAACAGAATTATTTTGCCAATTGACTTAGAAGCCATAGTCCCCAAACCCTCGCCCTTGCTCCCCTGACCTTTGAAGCATTCAGTTCATCCCGGAAACTTCTTTGCTTTTGGTCCAGTCCAGTTGAGCTGACCTTCCATGTATTGAGTATTGTCCTTCCCTTCACCTAAAGCAGTTCTTATCTACTAATTAATCAGTAAAAAGCCCTCTCCCAACCTCCCCCCGCCCCGTAACCACAAAAGTATGTGTTCTTCTCAGTTTATATTATTTCTCAAGATCCTATAATAGTGGTCTTATACAATATTTGTCCTTTTGCCTCTGACTAATTTCGCTCAGCATAATGCCTTCCAGGTTCCTCCATGTTATGAAATGTTTCACAGATTCGTCACTGTTCTTTATTGATGCGTAGTATTCCATTGTGTGAATATACCACAATTTATTTACCCATTCATCCGTTGATGGAGACCTTGGTTGCTTCCAGCTTTTTGCTGTTGTAAACAGAGCTGCAATAAACATGGGTGTGCATATATCTGTTTGTGTGAAGGCTCTTATTTCTCTAGGGTATATTCCTAGGAGTGGGATTTCTGGGTTGTATGGTACTTCTATTTCTAACTTATTAAGAAAACACCAGATAGATTTCCAAAGTGGTTGTACCATTTGACATTCCCACCAGCAGTGTAAAAGGGTTCCAATCTCTCCACAGCCTCTCCAACATTTATTAGTTTGTGTTTTTTGGATTAATGCCAGCCTTGTTGGAGTGAGATGGAATCTCATCGTAGTTTTAATTTGCATTTCTCTAATGGTTAATGATCGAGAGCATTTTCTCATGTATCTGTTAGCTGCCTGAATATCCTCTTTAGTGAAGTACATGTTCATATCCTTTGCCCCACTTCTTGATTGGGTTGTTTGTCTTTTTGTGGTTGAGTTTTGACAGAATCATATAGATTTTAGAGATCAGGCGGTGGTCGGAGATGTCATAGATGAAAATTCTTTCCCAGTCTGTAGGTGGTCTTTTTACTCTTTTGGTGAAGTTTTCAGATGAGCATAGGTGTTTGATTTTTAGGAGCTCCCAGTTATCTGGTTTCTCTTCATCATTTTTAGTAATGTTTTGTATTCTGTTTATGCCTTGTGTTAGGGCTCCTAACGTTCTCCCTATTTTTTCTTCCATGATCTTTATCGTTCTAGTCTTTATGTTTAGGTCTCTGATCCACATGGAGTTAGTTTTTGTGCATGGTGTGAGGTATGGGTCCTGTTTCATTTTTTTGCAAATGGATATCCAGTTATGCCAGCACCATTTGTTAAAAAGACTATCTTTTCCCCAATTAACTGACACTGGGCCTTTGTCAAATATCAGCTGCTCATATGTGGATGGATTTGTATCTGGGTTCTCAATTCTGTTCCACTGGTCTGTGTGTCTGTTGTTGTACCAGTACCAGGCTGTTTTGACTGCTGTAGCTGTATAATAGGTTCTGAAATCAGGTAGAGTGAGGCCTCCCACTTTCTTCTTCTTTTTCAGTAATGCTTTGCTTATCCGAGGCTTCTTTCCCTTCCATATGAAGTTGGTGATTTGTTTCTCTATTACATTAAAAAATGACATTGGAATTTGGATCGGAAGTGCATTGTATGTATAGATGGCTTTTGGTAGAACAGACATTTTTACTATGTTAAGTCTTCCTATCCATGAGCAAGGTATGTTTTTCCACTTAAGTATGTCCTTTTTAATTTCTTGTAGTAGAGCTTTGTAGTTTTCTTGTATAGGTCTTTTACATCCTTGGTAAGATTTATTCCTAAGTGTTTTTATCTTCTTGGGGGCTACCGTGAATGGTATTGATTTGGTGATTTCCTCTTCGATGTTCTTTTTGTTGATGTAGAGGAATCCAAGTGATTTTTGTATGTTTATCTTATAACCTGAGACTCTGCCAAACTCTTCTATTAGTTTCAGTAGTTTTCTGGAGGATTCCTTAGGGTTTTCTGTGTATAAGATCCTGTCATCTGCAAATAGAGATAATTTTACTTCCTCCTTGCCAATCCGGATGCCCTTTATTTCTTTGTCTAGCCTAATTACCCTGGCTAGGACCTCTAGCACAATGTTGAATAAGAGTGGTGATAAAGGGCATCCTTGTCTGGTTCCCTTTCTCAAGGGAAATGCTTTCAGGCTATCTCCATTTAGGGTGATGTTGGCTGTTGGCTTTGTATAGATGCCCTTTATTATGTTGAGGAATTTTCCTTCAATTCCTATTTTGGTGAGAGTTTTTATCATAAATGGGTGTTGGACTTTGTCAAATGCCTTTTCTGCATCAATTGATAAGATCATGTGGTTTTTGTCTTTTGTTTTATTTATGTGGTGGATTACATTAATGGTTTTTCTAATATTAAACCAGACTTGCATTAAAAAAAAGACTTGCATACCTGGGATAAATCCCACTTGGTCGTGGTGAATTATTTTTTTGATATCTTGTTGAATTCTACTGGCTAGAATTTTGTTGAGAATCTTTGCATCTATGTTCATGAGGGATATAGGTCTGTAATTTTCTTTTTTTGTGATGTCTTTACCTGCTTTTGGTATCAGGGAGATGGTGGCTTCACAGAATGAGTTAGGTAGTATTCCGTCATTTTTATGCTTTGAAATACCTTTAATAGTAGCGGTGTTAACTCTTCTCTGAAAGATTGGTAGAACCCTGCAGTATAGCCATCTGGGCCAGGGCTTTTTTTTGTTGGGAGTCTTTTCATTACTGTTTCAATCTCTTTTTTTTGTTATGGGTCTATTTAGTTGTTCTACTTCTGATTGTGATAGTTTACGTAAGTAGTGTTTTTCCAGGAATTCACCCATTTCTTCTAGGTTTGCAAATTTGTTAGAGTACAATTTTTTGTAATAATCTGGTATGATTCTTTTAATTTCAGTTGGATCTTTTGTGATGTGGCCCTTCTCGTTTCTTATTCGGGTTATTTGTTTCCTTTCCTGTATTTCTTTAGTCAGTCTGGCCAATGGTTTATCAATTTTGTTAATTTTTTCGAAGAACCAGCTTTTGGCTTTGGTAATTCTTTCAATTGTGTTTCTTTTCTCTAATTCATTTAGTTCAGCTCTAATTTTTATTATTTGTTTTCTTCTGGTGCCTGATGGATTCTTTTGTTGCTCACTTTCTATTTGTTCAAGTTGTAGGGACAGTTCTCTGATTTTGGCTCTTTCTTCTTTTTGTATGTGTGCATTTATCGATATAAATTGGCCTCTGAGCACTGGTTTTGCTGTGTCCCATAGGTTTTGATAGGAAGTATTTTCATTCTCGTTGCATTCTATGAATTTCGTTATTCCCTCCTTAATGTCTTCTATAACCCAGTCTTTTTTGAGCAGGGTATTGTTCAGTTTCCAAGTATTTGATTTCTTTTCCCTAATTTTTCTGTTACTGATTTCCTCTTTTATGGCCTTGTGGTCTGAGAAGATGCTTTGTAATATTTCGATGTTTTGGATTCTGCAAAGGTTTGTTTTATGACCTAATATGTGGTCTATTCTAGAGAATGTTCCATGTGTGGTAGGAAAAAAAGTATACTTTGCAGCAGTTGGGTGGAGAGTTCTGTATAAGTCAATGAGGTCAATTTGGTTGATTGTTGTAATTAGGTCTTCCGTGTCTCTATTGAGCTTCTTACTGGATGTCCTATCCTTCTCCGAAAGTGGTGTGTTGAAGTCTCCTACTATAATTGTGGAGGTGTCTATCTCACTTTTCAGTTCTGTTAAAATTTGATTTATGTATCTTGCAGCCCTGTCATTGGGTGCATAAATATTTAATACGGTTATATCTTCCTGGTCAATTGTCCATTTTATCATTATGTAGTGTCCTTCTTTATCCTTTGTGGTGGATTTAAGTTTAAAGTCTGTTTTTTCAGAAATTAATACTGTTACTCCTTTTTTGCTTATTGTTTGCTTGATATATTTTTTTCCATCCTTTGAGTTTTAGTTTGTTTGTGTCTTTAAGTCTAAGGTGTGTCTCTTGTAGGCAGCATATAGACGGATCCTGTTTCTTTATCCAGTCTGAGACTCTCTGTCTCTTTATTGGTGCATTTAGTCCATTTACATTCAGCGTAATTATAGATAAGTAAGTGTTTAGTGTTGACATTTTGATGCCTTTTTATGTGTGTTGTTGACAATTTCATTTTTCCACTTATTTTTTTGTGCTGAGACGTTTTGGTTTGTAAATTGTGTGTTTCTCATTTTCATAGTAGTTGAATTTATGTTTGCTGAGTCGTTACGTTTTTCTTGGTTTTTATTTTGAGTTATGGAGTTGTTATACCTCTTTGTCGTTACCTTAATATTTACCCCTATTTTTCTAAGTAAAAACCTAACTTGTATTGTCCTCTATCGCCTTGTATCCCTCTCCATATGGCGGTTCTATGCCACCTGTATTTAGTCCCTCTTTTTGATTATTGTGATCTTTTACATATTGACCTCAATGATTCCGTGTTTTGAGCATTTTTTTAATTTAATCTTAATTTGTTTTTGTGATTTCCCTATCTGAGTTGATATCAGGATGTTCTCTTCTGTGACCTTGTGTTGTGCTGGTATCTGATATTATTGGTTTTCTGACCAATTTCCTTTAGTATTTCTTGTAGCTTTGGTTTGGTTTTTGCAAATTCTCTAAGCTTCTGTTTATCTGTAAATATCTTAATTTCACCTTCATATTTCAGAGAGAGTTTTGTTGGATATATGATCCTTGGCTGGCAGTTTTTCTCCTTCAGTGCTCTGTATATGTCATCCCATTGCCTTCTTGCCTGCATGGTTTTTGCTGAGTAGTCTGAACTTATTGATTCTCCCTTGTAGGAGACCTTTCTTTTATCCCTGACTGCTTTTAAAATTTTCTCTTTATCTTTGGTTTTGGCAAGTTTGATGATAATAAGTCTTGGTGTTTTTCTTTTTGGATCAATCTTAAATGGGGTTCAATGAGCATCTTGGATAGTTATCCTTTCATCTTTCATGATGTCAGGGAAGTTTTCTGTCAGCAGATCTTCAACTTTTCTCTCTGTGTTTTCTGTCCTCTCTCCCTGTTCTGGGACTCCAATCACATGCAAGTTATCCTTCTTGATAGAGTCCCACATGATTCTTAGGGTTTCTTCATTTTTTTTTAATTATTTTATCTGATTTTTTTTCAGCTATGTTGGTGTTAATTCCCTGGTCCTCCAGATTTCCCACTCTGCATTCTAATTGCTCGAGTCTGCTCCTCTGACTTCCTTTTGTGTTGTCTAATTCTGTAATTTTATTGTTAATCTTTTGGGTTTCTGCTTGCTGTCTCTCTATGGATTCTTGCAACTTATTAATTTTTCCACTACGTTCTTGAATAATCTTTTTGAGTTCTTCAACTGTTTTATCAGTGTGTTCCTTGGCTTTTTCTTCAGTTTGTCTTATTTCATTTCTGAGGTCCTCCCTGATGTCTTGAAGCATTCTGTAAATTAGTTTTTTATATTCTATATCTGATAATTCCAGGATTGTATCTTCATTTGGGAAAGATTTTGATTCTTTTGTTTGGGGGGTTGTAGAAGCAGTCATGGTCTGCTTCTTTATGTGGTTTGATATCAACTGCTGTCTCCGTGCCATCACTAAGATATTGTAGTGATTTATTCTATATTTGCTCACTGAGTCTTATCTTGTTTTGTATTCTTTCAATATACTTGGATGGGCTACTAGAGTGTGCTGTCTTGATTGTTGCAGCCCTTGACTTACTTATGACCTATTACCAGCTAGTTTGGGCTGTTGCCAGATATATATGCCTGAGTCTATTCACTATTCTTGAGTAGAATCTGATTTTGGGTCATCAAGTGTGTGCTGCACCCTAACACCTATCCACCTTGAGAAGTAGTGGTGATAATTGTGTGCACCAGATTCTATTAGCAGCTGGGGTTCACACTCCAGGGGGGCAGGATGCTGACAGGCTTCCCCCAAGTGTCAGTGTGGTAGGTGTGTCTCTATTCCTAAAGCACCTTGGTTGGAGGGCTCTGCAGCTTTACCTTAGGCCCCCAATGCAAGTACCTCTACAGATTGGTAGGTGTCACCCTCCTTAGACCCCTAAGGCAGGAGGCTAGGTGGTCAGGTGGGAGCTTCAGCCCTCAGTTCCCTGTTTTGGGTCAGTGAGGGCTCTGTTGAATATGCAGAGATATCAGGCCTGGGAAACTTGTTTTTCCAGTAAATCCGCTAAAAAAAAAATGCAGTCAGATCCCTATCAGAAATGCCTTTGCATTGTAATAGCCACCTTGTTCCCTGTAGGATGAAAGCCGGAGATATGGATCACATGTGCTTGGCTGGAGCTGGTTCTGTGTTTTTAGTCCAATTAGGGAAGGATTTTTGGTCCCTGGGTTTTTTGTGGCTGCTTCTCTCAGGCCGGAAGAATGGGTTAGGAAAAGACCAAAAAAAAAAAAAAAAAAAGGAAAAGAAAAGCCGTGGAGCAGTTCTCCCTCTGGCTCAGGAAATTCCAATGTTAATGAAGCCGCCTGGGAAGGGGAAGGGAGGTTTCAGAAAAACAGGAGAGGGTATCACCCCAGAATATAGACAAAGTTGCTTATCTTGCTTGGGATGACTATTTTATCTGTGATTCCTGAGGGGTGTGTCACCTATGTATGCTGGCTGGGTAGAGATTGCCCCTGAGGGTCTCGCCCACAGAAGCCGTGGTCAGTTCCTCCACTGCCAATCCAAAGCCCAGTGTCAAGGTTCCCCAGCTGGGATGCTGCACTCCCGGCTTCAAAACCAGTCGCTGCCTCCCGGGAACTTCTCCTCCCACCAGCCGCGTTGCAGTGCCGCCTGCGCGGACTGGCTGGGCCCCCTCCTGGTGTCAGTTCAGGGGTGTACGGCTGCGCCCAATGTTTGCACCTTCACAGGATATCCTGGTCAGCTCCCCTGCGCCCAGTCCAAAGCCCAGTGTCAAGGTTCCCCAGCTGGGACGCTGCACTCCCAGCTCCAATACCAGCCGCTGCCTCCCGGCGACTTCTCCCTCTGCCAGCCGCATCGCCGTGCCACCCTCGTTGACTGGCTGGGCCCCCTCCCGAGGTCAGTTCTGGGGGGTAGTGCTGCAGCCCATGTTTGCACCATCACAGGATGTTGTGTTCAGCTCTCCTGTGCCCAATCCTAAGCCCGGCGCCAAGGTTACCTGACTGGGACGCTGGCTCCAGGCTCCGAAAACAGTCGCTGCTTCCCTGTAGTTGTTCGTTCTCGGTTTCTGTCACTCAGGTCAACTCTTTAAATTTGTGTTTGTTGTTCAGGTTTGTAGATTGTCATGTATGTGATCGATTCACTTGTTTTTCTGAGTCTTTGTTGCAAGAGGGATCTGATGTAGCTTCTACCTAGTCAGCCATCTTGGCCCCCTTCCTGGAGTTAGTTTTTGAGCATGGTGTGAGGTATGGGTCCTGTTTCAATTTTTTTGCAGATGGATATCCAGTTATGCCAGCACCATTTATTAAAAAGACTATCTTTTCCCCAGTTAACTGACACTGGGCCTTTGTCAGATATCAGCTGCTCATATGTGGACGGATTTATATTTGGGTTCTCAATTCTGTTCCATTGGTCTATGTGTCTGTTGTTGTACCAGTACCAGGCTGTTTTAACTACTGTGGCTGTATAATATGTTCTCAAATTAGGTAGAATGAGGCCTCCCGCTTCATTCTTTTTCATCAATGCTTTTCTTATCTGGGGCTTCTTTCCCTTCCATATGAAGTTGGTGATTTGTTTCTCCATCATATTAAAAAAAGTGTCATTGGAATTTGGAACAGAAGTGCATTGTATATATAGATAGCTTTTGGTAGAATAGACATTTTTACTGTTAATCTTCCTATCCCTGAGCAAGGTATGTTTTCCCGCTTATGCAGGTCCTTTTTAGTTTCTTGAAGTAGTACCTTGTAGTTTTCTTTGTGTAGGTCTTTTACGTCTTCGGTAAGCTTTATTCCTAAGTATTTTGTTTTCTTGTGGGCTACTGTGAATGGTATTGATTTGGTGATTTCCTCTTCGATGTTCTTTTTGTTGGTGTAGAGGAATCCAGCTGATTTTTGTATGTTTATCTTGTAACCTGAAACTCTGCTAAACTCTTCTCTTAGCTTCAGTATTTTTCTTGAGGATTCCTTAGGGTTTTCTGTGTATAAAATCACGTCATCTTCTAATAGAGATAATTTTACTTCTTCCTTGCCAGTCTGGATGCCCTTTATTTCTATGTCTAGCCTAATTGCTCTCGCTAGGACCTCCAACACAATGTTGAATAAGAGTGGTGATAAAGGGCATCCTTGTCTGGTTCCCATTCTCAGGGGAAATGCTTTCAGGCTCTGTCCATTTAGGGTGATGTTGGCTGTTGGTTTTGTGTAAATGCCCTTTATTATGTTGAGGAATTTTCCTTCAATTCCTATTTTGCTGAGAGTTTTTCTCATGAATGGGTGTTGGACTTTGTCAAATGCCTTTTTTGCATGTATTGATAAGATCATGTGATTTTTGTCTTTTGTTTTATTTATATGGTGGATTACATTAATTATTTTTCTAATGTTGAACCAACCTTCAATACTTGGTATAAATCCCACTTGGTCACAACGGGTTATTTTTGTGATATGTTGTTCAATTCTATTGGCTAGAATTTTGTTGAGGATTTTTGCATCTATGGTCATAAAGGATATAGGTCTGTAATTTTCTTTTTTTGTGTGTGGTGTCTTTACCTGGTTTTGGTATCAGGGATATGCTGGCTTCATAGAATAAGTTAGGGAGTATTCCATCCTTTCCTATGCTTTGAAATACCTTTAGTAGTAGTGCTGTTAACTCTTCTCTGAAAGTTTGGTAGAACTCTGCAGCGAAGCCATCCGGGCCAGGGTTTTTTTTTTGTTGTTGTTGGGTGTTCTTTTGCTTACCTTTTCCATCTCTTTTTTTTTTGTTGTTATGGGTCTACTTAATTGTTCTACTTCTGATTGTGCTGGTTTAGGTAGGTCGTGTGTTTCTAGGAATTCACCCATTTCTTCTAGGTTCTCAAATTTGTTAGAGTACAATTTTTCATAGTAATCTGATATGATTGTTTTAATTTCATTTGGGTCTGTTGTCATATGGCCCATCTCATTTCTTATTCGGGTTATTGGTTTCCTTTCCTGTATTTCTTTTGTCGGTCTGGCCAATAGTTTATCAATTTTTAAAAATTTTTTCAAAGAACCAGCTTTTGGCTTTGTTAATTCTTTCAATTGTTTTTCTGTTCTTTATTTCATTTAATTCTGCTCTAGTTTTTATTATTTTTTTTTCTTCTGGTGCCTGATGGATTCTTTTGTTGCTCCCTTTCTATTTGTTCCAGTTATAGGGACATTTCTCTCATTCTAGCTCTTTCTTCTTTACATATGTGTGCATTTATTGATATAAATTGACCTCTGATCTCTCCTTTCACTGTGTCCCAGAGGTTTTGATAGGAAGTGTTTTCATTCTCGTTGCACTCTATGAATTTCTTTATTCCCTCCTTAATGTCTTCTATAACCCAGTCTTTTTTGAGCAGAGTATTGTTCAGTTTCCAAGTATTTGATTTCTTTTCCCTGATTTTTCTGTGATTGATTTCTACTTTTATGGCCTTATGGCTTGAGAAGATGCTTTGTAATATTTTGATGTTATGGATTCTGCAAAGGTTTGTTTTATGAGCTAATATGTGATCTATTCTAGAGAATGTTCCATGTGCACTAGAAAAAAAGTATACTCTGCAGCTGTTGGGTGGAGTGTTCTGTATAAGTCTATGAGGTCAGGTTGGTTGATTGTAGCAATTAGATCTTCTGTGTCTCTATTGAGCTTCTTACTGGAAGTCCTATCCTTCTCCGAAAGTGGTGTGTTGAATTCTCCTACTATAATTGTGGAGGTGTCTATCTCACTTTTCAATTCTGTTAAAGTTTGTATTATGTATCTTGTGGCCCTGTCATTGGGTGCATAAATATTTAATAAGGTTATATCTTCCTGGTCAATTGTCCCTTTAATCATTATGTAGTGTCCTTCTTTATCCTTTGTGGTGGATTTAACTTTAAAGTCTATTTCGTCTGAAATTAGTACTGCCACTCCTAATTTTTTTTGATTGTTGTTTGCTCGATATATTTTTTTCCATTCTTTGAGTTTTAGTTTGTGTCTCTAAGTCTAAGGTGTATCTCTTTTTGGCAGCATATAGACGGATCGTGTTTTTTTTATCCAGTCTGCAACTCTCTGTCTCTTTATTGGTGCATTTAGTCCATTTATATTCACTAGGTGGTTTGGGTGGAGCTTCAGCCCTCAGTTCCCTGCTGTGGATCAGTGAGGGCTCTGTTTAATAGGTAGAGAGGTATCAGACCTCCAGAACTTGTCTTTCCACTGCTCAGCTAAAACAATTACAGTCAGATCTCTATCAGAATTGCCGTATAATAGCCACCTTGTTCTCTGTAGGGATGAAAGCCAAAGACTGTGGATCTTTTATGCTTGGCTGGATCTCATTCTGTATTTTTATTCCAGTTTAGGGAAGTCGGGGAAGGATTTTCCCTCTGGGTTGTTAATTGCTTCTTCTCTCAGGCCAGGAGAATGGGTTGGGAAAAAAAAAAAAAAACCTGCAGAGCACTTCACTTGCTGGCCCAGGAAATTCCAATTTTAATGAAGCCACCTGGGGCAGGGAGGGGAGGGATCAGATAGATAGGAGAGAGTAGCACAATATAGACAAAGTTACTTGTCTTGCTTGGCGATGACTGTTTTATCTGAGATTTCAGAGGGGCATGTAGCCTGTGTGCGTTGGCTGGGTCGAGATTGCCCCTGAGGGTCAAGCCTGCATCCTGTGCTTC
The DNA here is from genome assembly GCF_030014295.1 of Loxodonta africana. NCBI lineage: Eukaryota > Metazoa > Chordata > Mammalia > Proboscidea > Elephantidae > Loxodonta > Loxodonta africana. The sequence goes on along the minus strand of NW_026974869.1, from coordinate 160,588 downwards.
CGCCTTCTCAGGAAGCCATGATCAGCTCCTCTGCTCCTAGTCCAAAGCCCAGCACCAAGGTTTTCTGGCTGGGACGCTGCACTCCAGGCTCCAAAACCAGTTGCTGTTTCCCCATGATTTCTCCTTCCCCTGTCAGCTGCGTCTTTGTGCAGCCTGCATGCACTGGCTGGGTTTCCGCCGAGGTTACTTCATGGGGCTAAGGCTGCGTCCCAAGCTTGCACCATCTCAGGAAGCCATGATCAGCTCCTCTGTGTTTAGTCCAAAGCCTGGTGCCAAGGTTTTCTGACTGGGATGCTGGCTACAGGCTCCAAAAACAGTCACTGCTTCCCCGTGGTTGCTCATTCTCTTGTCAGCCACATCAGCATGCAGCCTGCTTGCTCTGGCTGAGTCTCTACCGAGGTTACTCCAGGGGGTTAGGGGTTAGGGCTGTGTCCCATGCTTGGCCCGTCTCAGGAAGCCGCAATCAGCCCCACACTCTGGCACAAGGGAGCTGCGAGGGCTCAAGGCTGTGGCGCGAGATGCCGGTTCCAGAAGCGGTGGCTTCTTCAAGGTGCGGATTTTTGCTCCCCTGTCACACAGGTCAGCTCCTTAGTTCTGTGTTTGATGGTCAGGGTTCATAGATTGTCATGTATGTGCTGGATTCGCTTGTTTTTCCAAGTCTTTGTTGCAAGAGGGATATGAGGTAGTTCTACCTACTCAGCCATCTTGGCCCCGCCCCCTTTATGTTTTTAATGAGATCAAGTAGGATTGGTGTCAACTCTTATCTGAATTTCTGGTAGAATTCTCCAGTGTAGCCATCTAGTCATGGGCCTTTTTCTGTTGGCAGATTTTTGATGATATCGTCTGTCTCTTTTTTTGTCATGAGTGTGTTTAAATTTTCTACCTCTCTTTTTGTTAGTTTGGGTAGGTAGCATTTTCATAGGAATTTGTCCATTTCATCTATGTTTTCAAATTTGTTGTGGTAAAATTTTTCACAGTAATCACCTTCATAGTAATGACCTTCTTTATATCTGTTGGATCTGTTATAATGTCACTAATTTCATTTCTTCATTAGGTTATTTGCCTCTTCTGTTTTTTTTTTTTTTTGGTCAATCTAGCCAGTGGTTTGCCTATTTTACTGTGATGAGACTTTTTGTTTTCTTCCTTATTTATTCTCAATGTTTCCTTTTGGTTGCCACACGTATTACATTCTACAACTTACAATTACAATAATATTTAACATATGAATAACATTTAAAATATAACCTTAAACTAGTAAATCTATTCCTGGTATGCACTTCCCTCCCGCATTTACGTTGGTGTGTCTCCATTAACATCAATACACAAATTTTTTTTTATTAGTTTACTTTGTACTTACTTCTTACAAACTTGATGTGCTGTTTGAAGGATTTAATCATTGAATTTATTCCCTAAAAATATCATATACTTGGTCCTAATGATTGCATTTTTTGTTGCATTTTTTTGGAGAACTCTCTTTCTTATTTTTTTAATTTTCCCCCTAGATATAGAAACAAGTATTTATTTAATGCTCTTGACTTTCTATTTGGAGTATTCTCTTGAATAATAGATACAGAGCTGCTCTTGTTGTTTTTGTTGGGTGCTGTCCAGTTGGTTTTGACTCATAGCAACTCCATGTATAACAGAATGAAATACTGCTCAGCCCTGAACCATTCTTACCATTGTTGCTATGTTTGACCTCATTACTGAAGCCACTGTGTCAATACATCTTGTCGAGGATCTTCCTCTTTTTACTCACCCTCTGCTTTATCAAGCATGATGTTCTTCTCCAGGGACTGGTCCTTCCTGACAACATGTCCAAAGTAAATGGGATGAAGCCTCCCCATCTTTGCTTCTAATGAGCATCCTGGCTGTAGGTTTTCCAAGACAGATTTGTTCATTCTTTTGTCAGTCCATGGTATATTCAATATCCTTCACCAACACCACAATTCAAATGCATCAACTCTTCTTCAGTCTTCTCTGTTCATTGTGCAGAATTTGCATACCTATGAGGCGATTGAAAATACCATGCTTGAGTAGGGCACTCCTTAGTCTTCCAAGTGACGTGTTTGCTTTTTAACAGTTTAAGTAGGTCTTTTGCAGCAGATTTACCCAAAGCAATGTGTCTTTTGATTTCTTGATTGATGCTTCCATGGATATTGATTGTGGAATTGAAAAATGAAACTGAAATTGAAATGAAATTCTTGACGATTTCAATCTTTTCTTCGTTTATCATGATATTGCTTATTGGTCCAGTTGTGAGGATCTTTTTTTTATTATTATTATTGTGTCTTAGATGATTTACAGAGCAGTTTCTCATTAAACAATTAATACACATATTGTTTTGCAACACTGGTAGCTGACAACATGTCAACACTCTCTGCTTCCTGAACACAGGTTCCCCACTGCCAGCTATCCTGTCTCCTATGTTCTTGTTCTTCTCCCTGGGCTGGTGTGCCCGTTTAGTCTCATTTTGTTTTATGGGCCTGTCTAATCTTTGGCTGAAGGCTGAACCTCAGGAGTGTCTTCAGTACTGAGTTAAAAGGCTGTCTGGGGGCCATATTCTTGGGGTTTTTCCAGTCTCTTTCAGACCAATAAGTCTGGTCTTTTTTTGTAAGTTAGAATTTTGTTCTACGTTTTTCTCCAGCTCTATTTAGGACCTTCTATTGTGATCCCTGTCAGAGCAGTCAGTGGTGGTAGCCAGGCATCATCTAGTTGTGCTGCACTCAGTCTGGTGAAGGATCTGGTAATTGTGGTCCATTAGTCCTTTGGAGTAATCTTTCCCCTGTGTCTTTGGTTTTCTTCATTCTCCCTTGCTCCAGACAGAGTGGGACCAGTGGAGTATCTTAGATGGCCCCTCACAAGCTTTTAGGGCTTCAGATGTTACTTAGCAAAGTAGGATGTAGAATATTTTCTTTATAAACTGTCTTATGCCATGTGAGTTAGATGTCCCCCAAGACTGTGGTTCCCAGCCCTCAGCCCAGTAATTCAGTCCCTCAGGGAGTTCAGATGTGTCTGTGAAACTTCTGTGACCTTGCCTTAGTCAAGTGGTGCTGACTTCCCCAATATTGTGTACAGTCTTACCCTTTACCAAGGTTATCACTTATCTATTGTCTATTTAGTATTTTTCCCTCCCCACCCAGCCCTCCTTTGTAACCATCAAAGTTTGTTTCTTTCTATGTGCAAACTTTTCTTGGTTTTTTACAATAGTGGTCTCATACAGTATTTTTCCTTTTGTGTTGACTTATTTCTCTCAGCATAATGCCTTCTAGACTTATCCCTGTTGAAAGATGTATCATGAATCTTTTTCTTTATGTTATGGTATAATCCATATTGAAGGCTGTAGTCTTTGATCTCAGTCACTGAGTGTTTCAGGCTCTCTTCACTTTTAGCAAGCAAGGTTGTGTCATCAGCATATCATGAGCTTCCTCCAATCAGATGCTCTGTTCTTCTACATATAGCCCAGTTTCTCAGATTATTTCCTTGCCACACAGATTGTGTAAATATGGTGGAAGAATACAACCCTGACACCTTCCTTTCCTGATTTTAAACCTCCGAGTATCACTTTGTCCTGTTCAAATAATTGCCTCTTGGTCTATGTACAGGTTCTCCATGAATACAAAGGGTTCTGGAATTCCCATTCTCCTCAATTTTACCCATAATTTGTTATTATCCACACAATAAAATGCCTTTGCATAGTCAGTAAAACAAAGGTAAATATCTTTCTGGTATTCTGCTTTCAGTCAAACTCTATCTGACAATAGCAGTGATACCGTTTGTTCCAAGTCCTCATCCAAATCCGGCTCAATTTCTGGCAGTTCCCTGTCCATGAACCCATGCAACTATTTTTGAATTATGTTCAGCAAAACTTTACTTACGTGTGATATTAATGATATTGTTCTATAATTTCCACATTTAATTGGGTCACCTTTCTTTGGAATGTGTGCAAATATGAATATCTTCCACTTGGTTGACCAATTATCTATCTTCCAAATTTCTTGGCACAAATGAATTAGTGCTTCTATAGTTGCAACTTTTTGTTGAAACCTCTAAATTGGTATCCTGTCAATTCCTTCAGCTTTGTTTTTTGCCAATGTATTTAGTGTAGCTTAGACATTTTCCTTCATTGGTTCTTGAGCATATGCTACCTCCCGAAATGGTTGAATGTTGGCCAATTATTTTGGCACGGTGATTCTGTGTATTTCTTCAGTTTTCTTTTGATGCTTCTTGTGTAGTTCAGTATTTTGCCCACAGACTTTTTCGTTATTGCAACTAGAGCCTTTATTTTTTTCTTCAGTTCCTTCATCTTGAGAAATGTCAAGCATGTTGTTCCCTTTTGTTTCTCCTTCATACATCTGTCAATTTGTCCTACTGCATTAGCTTGTATGTTGCTGTGATGCTGCTAAATATGTCATCAGTATTTCAAATACCAGCAGGATTACCCGTGGTTGACAGGTTTCAGTGGAGTATTCCAGAGTTTGAGGGGACATCTAGGTCAATTGGCATAACAAAGTTTATTAAGAAAATGTTCTACATCCCACTTTGGGAGTGGCATCTGGGGTCTTAAAAGCTAGCAAGTGGCCATCTAAGATGCATTAATTAGTCCCAACCCACCTGGAACAAAGAAGAATGAAGAACACTAAAGTCACAAGGAAAATATGAGTCCAAGAGACAGAAAGGGCCACATAAACCAGAGACTCCATCAGCCTGAGACTGGAAGAACAAGATGGTGCCTGGCTACCACCAATTACCTCCCTGACAGGGAACGTATCAGAGAGTCCCTGATGGAGCAGGAGAAATTGAAGTGCAGAACTCAAATTCAGATTCTAGTAAAAAGACCAGACTTAATGGTCTGACTGAGCCTGGAGGGATCCCAGAGGACTTGGCTCCTGTACTCACTGTTAGCCTAAAACTAAAACCATTCCTGAAGTCAACTCTTCACGCATAGATTAGATTGGACTATAAGACGTAAAATGCTACTGGTGAAGAGAGTACTTCTTAGCTCAGGTAGATACATGAGGCTAAGTGGGCAGCTCCTGTCACAAGGCAAGATGAGGAGACAGAGGGATAAGAGAGCTGGTTGAATGGACACAGGAAATACAGGGTGAAGAGGAGGAACGTGCACTCACATTACAGGGAGAGCAACTAGGGTCACATAACTATGTGCTTATAAGTTTTGGTATGAGAAACTGATGTGATCTGTAAACTTTCTTTAAAACACAATTGAAAAAAAAAAAGAATTCCTGGTTGGCAATTGTTTCCTTTCAGTATTTTCTGTATGTCTGTCTCTCCATTGTCTTCAGGCTTCTAGAGTTGCTGGGGAGAAATCTGCAATAATTGTCATGAAAGCACCTTGGTATGTTATTTTATGCTTTTCTCTTTCTGCTTTCAGAATTATCTCCTTGTACTTGGTTTTCAAGAATTTTATTAAGATATGGTGTGGAGTTGCTCTTTTTTTGGTCTCATTTAGTTGGGGTTTGTGTAGCTTTCTGTATGTAGAGGCTTGGTTCTCTCTTCAGATCTGGAAAATTCTCTCAAATTATATCTCAGAAAATCATTTCCATGTATTGTTGTCATGGTGCTCTGGGATTCGAATAATTCTAATTTTAGGTTTCTTAACTGAATCTCATATTTCCTTTAGTGTTCACTTTTCTTTGCTCTTTTCTCTTGAGACTTGATAAGTTCAGTTAATTTGTCTTCTAATTCATTTATTCTATCTTCCATATGTTCAACTCTATTGTTGAGTGTTTCTCTTGCTTTTCGTGATTCATTTGTTTTATTCTTCAGTTCCAGTAGTTTTCTTTTTTGATGTTTCCGGTTTCCACATTGAGTCTTTCACTTTGTTGTTCCATTTGTTTCCCTGTCTCTGCTAATTTGTTTTTTTGTGTGCTTTTTGCTTTCTTTAAACATATTTTTCACCATAGTCTGATAATTATTAATTCTTTGTGTTAGTCTGGCCTCCACAGTAGAATTTCCCTTTTCTTCTTGTTTTGCTTTTGACTGGTCTTTCTTCTTTTATGATTTTGTATGTTTTACTATTTTTTTGTCGAACTTGCACCATTTGGTTATCTTTGTTATTTTATGTTAAATCTTTTATTTTTGTTTCATGGGAAAACTTTTTGGTTGCACTCGCTGGTGTCCCAGGGCCAAGTGCACGTCTCCCAAACAGAAGACCAGAACCCTCACCATCAGCTGCTCCTTGGGACAAAGGTGTAGTAGCCTGCCTCTACAAAGACTTACAGCACTGGAAACGACATAGTGGAGCTCCACTCAGCCTCAAAATATTGCTATGAGTCAGAAGTGAGCTTGGTATTGTCTTCTGAAATCTGCTAGACAGCACTCTTATCCTTAGGCTTTTTTTCATTGCTGACCCAGTAATTCTGAATGCTTGAACTCTGGAATTCAATAATCATGTGTGGAAGGGAGGGAGTTGTTTAGCTGCCCTCAGATGCTGATGTAAGTGGTGGAGTTTGAGTTTCTTTGGCAAAGATGGGCTCTCTGTATATTTCCCCCATGGGTGGACCTGCCCACAGTGGAACAATTTTCTTTCTGTTTTGCCCTGTCAGTCTGAAGAATTCCTCTAGCCCTACTGCCCTTGCTGTTCCTCTGGTCATAGGTAGTTCCTGCCCATGTTGGGGCTCATTGAGATTCAACAGCACTTTCTCACTTCACCATGGTCTCTCTTTGCCTCTTTCCAATTGCTTCTCCTGAGAACTCCCAAAGGCATTTTATGCACCTTTTAAAAAATTAGGCTATTGCTTCCTCATATGAGTCCCTTTTCTGTGATTCCTGTTAGGGCTGTTTCCCAGCTCTATCCCAAAATGACTCCAAAGAGTGAGCATTTCAGATGTTAGCGTGTAGCTTCTCCCAGCTTCTGTGCTCTCCCTGCACCTCCTCTTCCCCATGTATAGACTTATCCCAAATCTTCTATACCTCAGATGCTGTCTCGAGTTCTTGATCCAGCTCCAGAAACATTGCTTTGGCTTGGAATAATTATATCGTTAGATTGTAGTTTTGTTTGCTTATGACTGTGGGTGTGTTTAATTAATGAATTTATTTTTACTGTGTCTGGATAGTACACTTGACAAAGCAATAAGTTGGCAGCACTTTGTTGCTAGTCAAAGTTATTTTGAAATTATTTTTAAAATAATTGTTTTGGAATGAATTAAATCCCAAAACGTTGGTATTGGGCTTGTAATAAACCTGTATCATGAAGGCTAGTTTATTTTATGAGACACAATACCTTGTCTCTTTTTTTTTTTAGCCTTAAGAAAACCACTTAATTCTGTTTCATCTGAGGATGCTTGTAATGAATCTGTTTAAACTGTCACTTTCAGAATCAATAAATTTTATGACGGTGTGTTTTTTTCTCTCTCAGTTCAATGTGAGCAATGCTGTCAACTCATCTTAGAAAAGGTCTTTCTGATTTGTTAACTTGACTTTAAAGTTATTCTGTTGTATGTCACTAGTGATTTCCAAACATGTGGAGGAAGCATTCAGTCTCTGTTGGGAGACACAGGTGGATGTGTTGTGTGATAAAGGGAAATAATTCTTATCTGAAGGTTTTGTCATGGATTCTGCAGATCTTATGATTGAGCACCTTTGCACTTGAAACAAATGAAAATGTTGAGAAAGAGTGAGGAAAAGGATCATTATACCACTGTATAAACAAGAAGCAACATCATGATAAATGGAGAAAAGATTGAAGTTGTCAAGGATTTCATTTTACTTGAATCAACAATAAACACCCATGGAAACAGCAGTCAAGAAATCAAATGACAAATTGCATTGGACGATCTTCTGCAAAAACATCTTATAAACCAAATCAAAAACCCAAATCCATTGCTGTCGAGTCAATTCTGACTCATCGTGACCCGGCAGGACAGAGTAGAACTGGCCCATAGAGTTTCCAAGTAGCGCCTGGTGGATTTGAACTGCTGACCCTTTGGTTAGCAGCCATAGCACTTAACCACTCCACCACCAGGATTTCGGACATCTTATAAAGTGTCTATTATTAAAATAGTGTTGTCTTTTGACAAAGAGATGTTCAAGAGCCATATGGCGATCTTTCCTTAGCCATATGACGAAAAGATGAATTGGATCACTTTCTTACTCCACACATCAAAACAGGTTACGAAAATAAGGTTTAAAATTTAGATTACGTGAATATACAGAAACTTCATAACAAAAACAAGAGAGAATAAATTAAAATTAAAAAAAATGAGAAATCACCAACTCTATCACAGAGTTGAATAGAAAATGAAAATTAGTCCTATAGAAAAATGGACATAAGATATGATTAAAGAGTCCACATTAAAGAAAAACAAATAGTTGTAAAAGGTATCAAGAGTTGTTCAACTGGACTCATAATAATAGAAGCACAAATGAAAACTACACTTAGACATCATTTCTCACCTATTAGAATAGCACATAGCATTCAGTCAATTTATATTTAATAATTATGTCTCCTATTGATACACATATCTTGATTGTCGAGCAGCTAAAGCAAAAGGAAGAATTGATGAAGTAAATGAACTGAACAGTAGATTTCAAAGGGCCTCTTGAGACGACAAAATAAAGTATTATAATAACATGTGCAAAGAGCTGGAGATGGAAAACCAAAAGGGAAGAACATGATCAGCATTTCCCAAGCTGAAAGAACTGAAGAAAAAATTCAATCCTCAAGTTGCAATAGTGAATATTTTCCATGGGGAAAATATTAAATGATGCAGGAAGTATCAAAAGAAGATGGAAGGAATACACAGAGTCATTATACCAAAAAAGAATTAGTCAATATTCAACCATCTCAAGAGGTGGCATATGATCGATCAGGAACCGATGCTACTGAAGGAAGAAGTCCAAGCTGCTCTGATGGCACTGGCAAAAAACAAGGCTCCAGGAATTGATGGAATATCAATTAAGATGTTTCAACAAAGAGATGCAGCACTGGAGATGCTCACTCGTCTATGCCAAGAAATATGGAAGACAGCTTCCTGGCCAACTGATTGGAAGAGATCCATATTTATGACTATTCCCAAGAAAGGTGATCCAACTGAAGGTGGAAATTATAGAACAATATCATTAATATCACATGCAAGCAAAATTCTGCTGAAGATCATTCCAAAATGGCTGCAGCAGTACATCAACAGGGAACTGCCAGAAATTCAGGCCAATTTCAGAAGAGGACATGGAACCAGGGATATCATTGCTGATGTCAGATGGATCCTGGCTGAAAGCAGAGAATACCAGAAGAATGTTTACCTGTGTTTTATTGATTATGCAAAGGCATTTGACTGTGTGGATCTTAACAAACTATGGATAACACTGGGAAGAATGGGAATTCCAGAACACTTAATTGTGCTCATGAGGAACCTTTACATAGTTCAAGAGGCAGTTGTCTGGATAGAACAAGGGGATATTGATTGGTTTAAAGTCAGGAAAGGTGTGCATCAGGGTTGTATTCTTTCACCATACCTATTTAATCTGTATGCTGAACAAATAATATGAGAAGCTGGACAATATGAAGATGAACGGGGCATCAGGATTGGAGGAAGACTCATTAACAACCTGCGTTATGCAGATGACACAAACTTGTTTGCTGAAAGTGAAGAGGACTTGAAGCACTTACTCATGAAGATCAAAGACCACAGACTTCAGTATGGATTACACCTCAACATAAAGAAAACAAAAATCCTCACAAGTGGACCAATGAGCAACATCAGGATAAATGGAGAAAAGAATGAAGTTGTCAAGGATTTCATTTTACTTGGATCCACAATCAACAACCATGGAAGCAGCAGTTAGAAATCAAAAGACGCATTGCATTGGGCAAATCTGCTGCAAAGGACCTCTTTGAAATATTGAAGAGCGAAGATGTCACCCTGAAAACTAAGGTGTGTCTGACCCAAGCCATGGTATTTTCAATCACATCATATGCATGTGAAAGCTGGACAATGAATAAGGAAGACTGCAGAAAAGTTTACGCCTTTGAATTGTGGTGTTGACGAAGAATATTGAGTATACCAAGGACTGCCAAAAAGAATGAACAAATCTGTCTTAGAAGAAGTACAACCAGAATGCTCCTTAGAAGCAAGGATGGCGAGACTGCGTCTTACATACTTTGGACATTTTGTCAGGAGGAATCAGTCCCTGGAGAAGGACATCATGCTTGGCAGAGTACAGGGTCAGTGGAAAAGAGGAAGAGCCTCAACAAGGTGGATTGACACAGTGGCTGCAACAATGAGCTCAAGCATAACAACAATTGTAAGGATGGCACAGGACCAGGCAGTGTTTCGTTCTGCTGTGCATAGATTCGCTGAGTCAGAACTGACTCAACGGCACATAACAACAAAATAATAACATTGATACACATAACTGATAACTGTGGGAGAGTATGGGAATGTTCAGGAGACTGGGGAAGATGACTTTGAAATATATATTGTTGCTTATAAAATGTCCCTAATGATACTATAATATTCCTCCTGGTTTTCTAGTACAGCTGAGAAAGGTAGTTAATTTTAATTGTTTATTTTTTGTCCTCTAGAGAATGAGGCAAGAGATAGTCTCTAGGGTTCATGACTCAAGGTTGTGAGTACAGATGTAATACGGCATACACTTCACTCCCATCCAAGTTTCCCAGATGCAGGAGAAGCCTTCCCTTTGCCATTAGCAGGTTTGTTTTAAAATTCTAAAGTCATAGTGTTATTAACTTCAGTGTCGTGTATCCAGGAAACAACTAATGGGTAATATGTAACCTTTAGATGTAGAGAGTTCATGAGGAATATAGAGCCATAGCAAAAGGTGCATATCTGATCATACAAGGAACAGAATGTGCACCCTTTATGCACAGCTGTGCGTAGAGGACTTGACCCCTCAATAATAGTGCCCTGGATGACAGATACCTGAGGTGGGGGAATAGATGTGCCCTGACAGTTTTGGGAATGTGTGTTTTCCTACTTTTGTAAATTTTTGGAGCAGTCGTCAAGGTACAATAGACAGGCATTTAAGCAGAACGGAATAATCAGTGATTAGACAGAATCTTTCATAAAAAATGATATTTATCTAGCAATTTATCAATCAACTTATCTATCAGTCATCTGTCTATCTACCTATCAATCTATCTTTCAAGCTTTAATTAAGATTATAAAGCATGTCATGAAGAACAGGTGTCTACTGAGACCAAAAGAACAATGAAATGGGAGGAAATTATATGGAAGAAGATTTTAGCTCTCCTATCTTTATTTCCTGGACTAAATGAGAAGATATATTTATTATTAATTTAGCATCCATATTTAGGAGAAAAAAGGGCAATGACGTTAAAGACATGAGTTTGATCAAAATTAAGGTTCAAATGTCTTAGATAAATAAAATATGGTGTTAAAAATGTTATGATTAAAATTACTGTATGTGTGATGCTTTGGCTTTTGAGCACTCAGATTTATACAGGAACATGATAGGATCATTGAGGATCTCAGTCCAGCACAAAACCTGATACCTTTATTTCTTGGCCATTTGATAATGATTTGTTAGGTTTCAGAATAAGAGATAAACTTATAAGAAATCATAGACAGAAAAAATTTCCAAGTATGTTGGGATGTGAGAGGTGCTGGCTACCAATTCTAGAAATACAATGATTCCTTTACATCACTGTTTTTACATGAAATGACTTAAACATGCACTACTACTCCATGTTTTTATCTTCTACAGACATAATATAGGGACAGAATGAGTATTCTAGGTGTGTTGAAGGAAGAGAATTAAGCTGGAGATACTTTGGGAATGGGAATTTCTCAGTCAAAGTGTCTTTATTCCTGGTGTATAAACATCTCTAAATCCCATTCTCCTGTGTATCATCTGGATGCTGCCCTCAAGTATATCGTTGTGGCACATAACAATGTCAGTGGAATACTTCCCATATTTAGAGTCCCTAGTTTGCTCACAAATTAAAGGGAGTGATCATTGATAAAGGAAATATATTAGTAGGTAGATCTCTAAAATGGACCAGTGTTTGGGTGGGGAAATGCATACATGGTTGGGGGTCATAGGCTGGTCTTTATCTGCAGGTCACTGGGAAAGTCAAGGCTTCTTCTGGTTTGTATTATGCCATCTCTAGAGTAAGGATGTGGACCAGAATATTTTTATTTTTTCATCTGTTCTAATTTCTTTCTATTCCTGAAGCAATGAGAAAGAATAGGAACTTAAAAAAAAAATACCCTACTGGACAGAATAGAAGTGCCCCTTTGGGTTTCCAAGGCTGTAAATCTTTCCAGAACAGAGTGCCACCGCTTTCTTCTTGCAGAGCAGCTGGTTGGTTCAAACCCCTGAAACTTTGGATAGCAGTGGAGCACTTTTAATCACTGAGCTGCCCAGGGTCCTGACTGGAATTTAGGATTTCCTAATCGGAAAAAACATTAAAAAAAAAAAAAAAACCAGCTTGGAATCATGATGGCCCCATATGTGTAAGAGTAGAACTATCCTCCAAAACGTTTTCAATGGCTGACTTTTCTGAAGTAGTTCACTAGCCCTTTATTCAAAGGCTCCACTGGGTGGACTGGAACCTCCAAACTTTTGGATAGGCAGCCAAGGGCATTAACCATTGGCACCACTTAGGCTGATGAAACAAATTAATTAAGATTTATTCTGGTATCAGGTTTACTGTGTCAGAAAGAAAAAACTAAGGCTAACATACTGTGCAGCATTAATAATAAAAACACAAATGGGAAGTGTTAAGGCTGTCCATTCTTTATGTCCATAGTGTGTACATGTACTGTGTTAGTTGGTAAAATAATTTAGACAATTCTGATTTTTGTTATTGACTGTGGAGCGGACATAATTTGTCACTGCATCAGGTGGGGCTTGTCTTTTATGAGCTTATAATATTCAAGGAGAACTGAAAGTGTTAAGTGAGGATTTGATTTAAAATTACCATATAATCCCAGGAGGCTTGGTGGCATAGTGGTTAAGAGATTAACTGCTAACCATAAGGCTGGCAGTATGAATCCAGCTGCTCCTTGGAAACCCTATGGGGCACTTCAATCTGTCCTATAGAGTCACTACGTGTCAAAATTGTCTTGATGGCAATGAATTTTTATGCAATCCCTAAATCTCATCTTATATATTCATAAATACAAAAAACTAGACTCAAGACCTTAAATAAATAAAATTCGGTTCAGTAGTTTTTCTTAAGAAAATTTAAAAAAATAGCATGTTTTAAAATTTTGGTTTAGCATTTATTAGTTAATAAACACATAGATTCTGAAAGAGACATCTTTTCCAGTCTTAGCAAAGGATAGTTGACTAAGCTTCCTGTATTGTTCCTATGTTTGTTTGTTTATTTATTTATTTATTTATTTCCAGGACTGACTTTTAGATTTCAATGAACTGAAGCCATGTTAGTGCCAGAGAGAAATAGAAGCACAGCCACGTTCACCCTTTTAGGCTTCTCAGATTGCCCAGAACTGCAGGTTCCCTTTTTCCTGGTTTTTCTGGCCATCTACAGTGTCACTGTTGTAGGGAATCTTGGGATGATTGTAATCATCAAAATTAACCCCAAACTTCACATCCCCATGTACTTTTTCCTCAGCCACCTCTCATTTGTGGATTTCTGCTCTTCCTCGATCATTGCTGCCAAAATGCTGGGGAACCTAGTTGCAGAAGACAGAAGCATTTCATTTTTAGGATGTGTAGTACAATTCTTTTTGTTTTGTACCTTTGTGGTGACTGAAATCTTTTTATTAGCTGTAATGGCCTATGACCGTTTAGTGGCCATTTGCAACTCTCTGCTGTACACAGTTGCCATGTCCCAGAGACTCTGTGTTATGCTGGTGTCAGGATCATATACTTGGGGAGTAGGGTGTTCCTTGATGCTCACATGCTCTGCTTTGAAATTATCTTTTCATGATTCCAACACAATCAGTCACTTCTTCTGCGAGTTCTCCTCACTTCTCTCTCTTTCCTGCTCTGATACTTCTCTCAGCCTGTTGTTGCTTTTCATCTTTGCTACTTTTAATATGGTGAGTACATTACTCATCATTCTCACTTCTTATGTGTTTATTGTTGTCACCATTTTGAAAATGAGTTCAGCCATTGGGCGTTGTAAGGCATTCTCTACCTGTGCCTCTCATCTGACTGCCATCACCATCTTCCATGGCACCATCCTCTTCCTCTACTGTGTGCCCAACTCCAAAAACTCCAGGCACACCATCAAAGTTGCCTCTGTGTTTTACACAGTGGTGATCCCCATGTTAAATCCCTTGATCTACAGTCTGAGGAATAAGGATGTCAAGAATACAGTCAGCAAGTTAATGGACACTAGAGTCTTTTCTCATTGAGCATATTATTTTAGTAGAATTTGTCCCTAACCTTTAAATAAAGTGTGTCCAAAAAGGCCATTTTAGAAGATACATTTAAGATTAATACTTAATTTTGCACAATGGCAAGTACGTGGATATTGTTTCAAAGAGACTAAATTTGGCTTTGTCTCTTCATTGCAGGAAAAGTTCAGCATCTCTCTCATCTTTAGTTTTAAACCTATGCAAATTGTAAGAACATTAACTGGTTCATAATCTGATAGTGAGGAACAAAAGATAATATAGATATGTGGGGCACCTTGCATAATCTGAATAAACATTAATTTCATCCCACTTTCTCATTAAGTACTTGAAATATAGTAGTTTCTCAGTAAACACACATTTTTTGATGACATATCTACAAATGGCAGTAAAGGTAAGACATAGGCTTTGTCCTCAAGGAATGCATAATTTGGTGGTAATGCTGGTGCAATAAAGAACGGGGCTGTTGTAAAAGGCAGGCTAGAAGAAATATCTTAAAAGTTTTGAGCAAGGAATAGTTCAAATCCACTTAGAGACATTAGAAATAATCTTCATAAAAGAGGTATCATTTGAAGTTGGCCTGGAGAATGGGCAGGATTTTAGGAGACACATTTCAGTGAAGAAGGCATCTTATTCAGGAGAGAATGGAATAAACAATCTCGAGGAAATAAGAATGTAACATTGAGTCAGTCAATTATTATCGAGTGAATACTGTGTAATGTATGTGTGTGCTTGCACCCGTGTGTTCGTGTGTAGTATGTTATATTCAGGTTATTTTGGCATGACTGCAAAGTTGAATAAATATTGTCTATACCCTGACCGTGTTTTCAAAAGAGCTCCGGCGTGACAGAATGATAAGTTTGATAGGCTGCACCACAGGCTTAGAAATGGATCTCAGAAAACCATTATATGCAAAAAGTAGCGACATCAAGTGCCTGCCCTATTTGTTTGTCAGTTAGTTTGCCCACCCAGCCATTGCAAATGTTATGTATAATTTATTTATCTATTTTTTGAACATGGGCGTAATTACTGAATCCTGCTCAACAGAACTCTCAATTTGACCAATTTGCCAACGCAGCCTACGTTTGTGAATTATTTTGGCTAACAAAGGTGGCAAAAAAGACATTGAAGCAAATTCCAAACCTTTGAGAGATTTCAGGATTTTACACAGACTATTGAAAAAAAAAAGAAAGAAACCTGGGAAGCTGCCATATGAACAAACACAGATTAGACTATTGAGTAAAGAGGGAAAAATAACCCAGTTGCCCACTCCTTCCATTATACTCTCTGACACTTAGCCCACCACCAGATTCAAGGGTGAGAAACTCTTATGTCAGCTGACCTGCCAGTTGATCTCATAGACCTAAGTAAGCTGAGCCCAGATCAGCCAAACACAGACCAGATCAGCAGAACTGCCCACCTGACCTGTATAATAGTGAGCAGTAATAATGATTGTTGTTTTAATAAATACATTTTTGCATGTTTTCTTTGTATAGTCAATAGAGTCACTCACTTTCTCAGGTTCTGCCAAGGTTACCAAAAACATATTCCCATGGTTTATCATATGACAATTTAGGGTATTGGTCATTCTTCCACTTAGAGACCCCTTGCTTAAGACAATGCAATTAAAACATTCAGAAAATATTAAAATAGTATAATGTCATTGACAATTGCTAATATAATATTTTATAAAATGGAATTATCCTGTATGCTTTAAATTCATTTACATCAACGGTTTGGAGATTCACATTGAGATTATTCAATTCATGGATTGTGATCATGACATGAATCTCATTCAATATTTTAAATTTAAATCAACCTTTAAGCACACGTCCCATCTCTTTAAGATAAATACATAAACAAGATAACTTTGTCGTGTTTTGCCTACAAGATTTAAGGAATCACTGCCAGTTATTTTTTTTTTTTCCTTCATTCTTTTAGAATTTTGCTATCATTAGACTCTCTTTCTCAGGAGACATGCATTCAGTAACAATAGTTTGTGGTTGAACTTTGAAAAAATAATCTAGTAAACAAATACTGTCATTTACTATATATCAGAATCCAACGTATCATCATATGGGTTAAAACCTGTGTCTAATAGCAATCATTTCCATGGAAAGAAATATGCATAAACAAAGACAAAGCCATTTTCTTCCTAGAATGCATTGTGCAGTTCTATTTGTTTTGTAATTATGCAAACACTGAGGTCATCCTGCTGGCCGAGATGGCCTACAACTGATTTGAGACCACCTGCAACATACTGCTGTACAAGGTCATCATGTCCCAGAAACTCTGTAAAGAGCTGTTGCCTGGCTGATATCTCTGAGGAGCCGTATGTTCTCTGATTTGCATGTGTTTAGCTCTTGAGATCCTGTCCTAGCTCTCAATCATGAGTAAACACTACTTCTGCAGTCAAACACTTTCCTTATCACTTGCTTGATCTGCTGTCTCTATGAATGAAGCGCTGTTGGACATTTTCAATTCCGACTCATAGCCACCCTATAGGACAGAGTAGAACTGCCCCATAGAGTTTCCATGGAGGATCTGGTGGATTTGAACGGCCAACCATTCGGTTAGCAGCTGTAGCTCTTAACCACTATGCTACCAGGGTTTCCATTGTACATTGTGGCTGCTGTCAATGAGATCATCACTATCATTGCCATCCTTACCTCCTACTTGTTTATTCTCATCACCATCTCGAGGATGTGCTCTGCAAAGGGAAGACATAAAGCCTTTTCCACCTGTGCCCACCACCTCACAGCCATCGTTGTCTTCCATGGAACAATACTTTCCATTCATTTCAGGCCCACCCCCGGCAGCAGTCTGGACACTGACAAGAAGGCCACGATGTAGCATACTGCAGTGATAACCCCGTTGAACCCCCTGACTATAGCCTGAGAAACAAGTATGTGAAAAAAGCTGTCAAGAAAATGGTGGAATTCAACTTATTTTCGGAGGAAACATTTTCTTCACTGGACTTAGGGTTTCAAAAGGGACCTTTAAGGAGGGGTTTGAATTTGGAAGGAAATGGATGAAATGGACAAGGGAGGAGGATCCAGGGTACTATTCATACTTCTTTGTTTTCTACTGAGCTTTAAGGCTTATCATAAAATTTCCAGTATCATACAGAAAGTAATTCAAATGTATCTGCTGTTTCCCCCCTATCTCTAAATGCTAAGTGTTTTGGTTGAGTCTGTGGGATTGTATCAGCCCTTACTTTTTTTTGTTTTGTTTTGTGATTTTCTAACAAAATGCTCATAAAGACACTTAACTTTTCAACACCGTTAATACTTCTAATAATTTTTAATGAACTTATGTCTTTTTTCATCTAGGGAATGATATATGTTTGTCTGATACAATCATGCACTTTTTTTTTTAATTTGGAGAACGTTCAAATGAATGAAAATATCTTTAACATTTCCCATAATGCACCATGGTAAAAAAAAAAAAGGGACCCCAAATTCCTTGCCTCAGTCATCCTGTAATCCAAGGGCTATGTGATTCACTGTGAGAGGCATATTTGTAGATTTGCCAGCCTATTCAAGGAAGGAGGAGCTATACGTAGACATCTGGGCAATATTCCAGAATTGTATCTATTATTATTATTATTTTATTCATTTTTTTGCTGAAAATTTGCACAGCAACTTAGGTTTCTGTTTTAAATTTTCTGACTGTTTTATCCTGGTCAGTAGAAAATTTATTCAGTGACATTAGGTACATTCATCACAATGTATTAACATTCTCCTTAATTGTGTTCTGATTGTTCCACTTCTAGTGCTCTAGTTTCCCTTCCCCCTTACCTTCTCATTTTTGCTTTTGAATAATTGTTGACCTTTTGGTCTCATACTGATGATTTTTTAGCAGATCACTGATCATACAGGTAATATCCTTTATTTTGTGTGACACTCTGTTATTTAGCTAAAAGTTGATCTCAGGGGATAGATTCAGTTCTAGGTTTAAAGAGTGTCTCAGGATGACAGTCTCAGAGAATCATTTGTTTTCTGTTGTTCCAGGTTGTCTGGTTTTGTAGTTTTGTTTGTGTGTGTGTGTCTTAGTAAAAATTTGAGTTTGGCTCCATGGTTTTCTCTCATCCTGTCTGTTACCATCTATTGTGACCTCATTCAGAATGGTCAATGGTGGTAGTCTGGCAGCATCTAGCTCTTCTGGTCTCAGGGTGGATGAAGTTGTAGTTCATGTAGGTTTGGTTCTTCTCTGCTCTTTTGGTTACTTTCTGACTATTTTGCTCCTAGTCAGTAGAGAGCTGTAGTTTGTGTCTTAGATGGCTAATCACAGGTTTTAAGACCACAGACATCTTCACTTCTCTAGGATTCAGATCATTATTGTGAACTATGTTATGTCAATTGACTGAATTGTCCCATGAGATTATGGTCCTAAAAGTTCAAATCCAGAACACCAGTGTTGGCAGTTGTCTGGTAATATATGAGGAGTTCCCCTGTTTGTGTCTTCAGTGAATATATGTGCCTACACCCAAATATTTGTGTTTACACACACTTATAGATACTTCTATCTGTTCTCACCTACGTACAAACCTATGCTTATACATATAACGATTTGCATATTTCCATCCCTATGTGCTCAGTCTTTTTTGCTTTGGTTGTGCTGTGCTCACTACCTCCACATTCACTGCCATTTTTCTCTGTACCCAAAATACCTAGTCTCTATAAACTGTTAATTTTCCACCATTTCCCTCCTTGGAAACCAACACTGGACATTGGTCTCTTTATATTTATCTATTTTTGTCATCTTAAAAAAGAAGGATCAATCATGGGGAGCCCTCAGGCACCATTCCAGTTAGTGGTGGCGGTGGGCTGGTACTAGCATATGGCTGCAGTTTCCTCAGGAGAAGCAGCCAGCCACACAGCCTACTCACACCTCTGGAACAGAAACAGAACAGTGCTCTCAGCAAATCTAAGTACTTGAGTATATTTTACTGAGCTCCCCGCCCCCCCCCCCGTTCCCAAGATGGCTTCAGTGGCTGACTTCCCTGGGCCTGAGAAAGGCCTGGTTGAGTGCCTAGAGCCATCCTCCTGGCCTTGGAGAAGGAATAAATTTGCAACTGTGGGAAAAAATAAATTGCCAGATCCACTAATCGGGGGAGTTCAGGACAGAAACTGCTCCTGTCCAGGCATAAATGGTCCATGGACTTTGAGTACCTTTCCCCATGGACCTGTGTGGGCTTATTAGAGGAGACTAGACTCCAACCATTTCAGCTGTGTGGTGAAGCAGTGGGTGTTTCCTGTTTGACATTGCCTTGCCTATTAAACAGGGTCCTCACCTACCCACACCAGAGGCCTAAGGACTGATAGCTTCACTCAGGTCACACAGCCACCCACGACAGGTGTCCAAGGATAAATGATACCTCCCAGTCCTTATGACCAAAAACATTGGGTGCCCATGGTCCTTCTGTAGAACCCACCTACCTGTACACCCTAGAGAACAGGGACACACTTTCCTCAGAGACACAGAGGGGTTGATTCTCAGCCCCTGCCTTGTTCAGAGTGTGACTCCCTGTTGCAACCAGATACTGGTAACTACACCAACCACCCCTGCCCCTCTAAGACTGTAGGGCAGAGCCTGTAGCACACACTTCCCGATCAGATACCTGGATACTTGAGCTGAATTCATATAAGAAAAGTGAATGGACTCCTAGACTGATATACCTGATAACAGCTCTAACCATCTGGGGACAGGACATCAGAGCTCCAAAGGTGAAAATCATCAAGCTAGGTCACTCAAGCAAACTATTTGGGCATATCAAAACAAAACAAAGCAAGAAGCTACAACATAGTAAGCAAACATAAAAAGAACTAGTACAATAACTTATAGATGACTTGGAGACAAATGTCAATATCAAGTCACGTAAAGAAACAAACCATGATTACCTCAACAAACTCTCAGAACAAAGAATCAAGGGATCTTCTAGATGAAAGTACTTTCCCGGAATTACCAGAGGCAGAACATAAAAGATTAATATACAGAACCCTTCAAGACATCAAGGAGGAAATAAGGCAATATGCAGAAGAAGCCAAGGAACACACAGATAAAGCAACTGAAGAAATTAGAAAGATTATTCAGGAACATAATGAAAAATTTAATAAGCTGGAAAAATCCATAGAGAGACAGCAATCAGAAATTCAGAAGATTAACAATAAAATTCCAGAAGTAGAAAACTCAATAGAAAGTCAGAGAAGCAGATTTGAGCAAGTGGAAGGCAGAATTTCTGAGCTTGAAGATAAAGCACTTGGCACTAATATATTTGAAGAAAAATCAGATAAAAGAATTAAAAAAAAATTAAGAAACCTTAAGAATCATGTTGACCCTATCAAGAGAAATAACCTACAAGTGATTAGAGTACCAGAACAGGGAGTGATAACAGAAAACACAGAGAGAATTGTTGAAGATTTGTTGGCAGAGAAATTCCCTATTATCATGAAAGATGAGAAGATATCTATCCAAGATACTTATCGAACTCCACATAAGGTAGATTTTAAAAGAAAATCACCAAGACATATTATAATTACACTTGCCAAAACCAAAGATAAAGAGAGAATTTTAAGAGCAGCTAGGGATAAACGAAAAGTCACCTACAAAGGAGAGCCAATAAGAATAAGCTCAGACTCCTCAGCAGAAACCACTCAGGCAAGAAGTCAATGGGATAACTTACACAAAAATTATAGGAAAAAAATTGCCAGCCAAGAGTCATATATCCAGCAAAACTGTCTCTCAACTGCAAAGGTGAAATTAGGGCATTTCCAGATAAACAGAATTTTAGGAAATTTGTAAAAATCAAACCAAAACTTTAAGAAATACTAAAAGGAGTTCTTTGGTTAGAAAATCATTAATATCAGGCATCAACCCAAGACTAGAATACTGGGCAGAAAAATTAGATGTCAACCCAGACAAGGAAATCAAAAAAATAAATCAAGATAAAAAAAAATGCTCAAAAACAGGATAACAGTGATGTTATCATGTAAAAGAAGATGACATTAAAACAATAAAGAGAGACTAAGAAATGTAGTCATAGATCTTCCATATGGAGAGGAAGATAAGGCGATACAAAGAAATAAAAGAAAAGTTTAAATTTAGAAAAATAGGGGTAAATAATAAGATAACCACAAAGGAGACAAACTATGCTACACACCAAATTAAAATACAAGAAAAAAATAGAGACTCAGTAGAAACAAAATAAAAAAAATATTGATATAAGCAATGGACAATATGTAAAGATAACCTATTTAACAAATAAAATTCAGTGGGAAAAAGAAACTGCCAACAACACACAAAAAAATGACCTCAAAATGATAGCACTGAATTCATAAATATCCATAATTGCAATGAACGTGAATGGACTAAATGCACCAATAAAGAGACAGAGAGTGGCAGAATGGATTAAAAAACACAACCCATCTATATGCTGCCTACAAGAGACACACCTTAGAAATAAACAAGCTAAAACTCAAAGGATGGAAAAAACATATCAAGCAAACAACAAACAAAAAAGAGCAGGAGTGGCAATATTAATTTCTGACAAAATAGACTTTAAAATTAAATCCACCACAAAAGATAAGGAAGAACGCTATATAATTATTAAAGGAACAATATACCAAGAAGATATAACTATATTAAATATTTATACACGAAGTAAGAGGGATGCAAGATAAATAAAACAAACTCTATCAGCATTGAAAAGTGAGAGAGACAGCTCCACAATAATAGTAGAAGGCTTCAACACACCACTTTTAGTGAAGGACAGGACATCCAGAAAGAAGGTCAATAAAGACACGGAAGATCTAAATGCCACAATCAACCAACTTGACATCATAGACATACAGAACACTCCACCCAATAGCAACAAAGTATACTTTCTTTTCCTGTGCCCATAGAACATTCTCTAGAATAGACCACACATTAGGTCATAAAGCAAGCCTTAGCAGAATGCAAAACATCGAAATATTACAAAGCATCTTCTCTGACCATAAGGCCAGAAAAGTGGAAATCAATAACAGAAAAAGCAGGGGAAAGAAATCAAACACTTGGAAACTGCTGAAAAAAGACTGGATTATAGAAGACACTGAGGATGAAATAAAGAAATTCATAGAATCCAATGAGAATGAAAACACTTCCTATCAAAACCTTTGGGACACAGCAAAAGCAGTGCTCACAGGTCAATTTATAACAAAAAATACGCACATCCAAAAAGAAAAAAAGGCCGAAATCAAAGAATTATCCTTACAACTTGAACAAATAGAAAGAGAGCAACAAAAGAAACCCATAGGGACCAGAAGAAAACAAATAATAAAATAAGAGCAGAATTAAATGAAATAGAAAACAGAAAAACAATTGAAAGAATGAACAGGACCAAAAGCTATTTTTTTTTAAAAAATAACAAACCATTGGTCAAGTTGACAAAAGAAAAAAGGAGAGGAAGCAAATAACCCAAATAAGAAATGAGATGGGTGACATTACAACAGACCCAACTGAAATTAAAAGAATCATATCAGATTACTATGAAAAATTGTACTCTAACAAATTTGAAAACTTAGAAGAAATGGATAAATGCCTAGAAACACACTAACTACCTAAACTAACACAAACTGAGATTGAACAACTGAATCCCCACCCCAGTGCTGTCGAGTCGATTCCAACTCATAGCGACACTATGGGACAACTGAATAGACCCATAATAAAAGAAGAGATTGAAAAAGTAATCAAAAAACTCCCAACAACAACAAAAAAGCCCTGGCCCGGGCAACTTCACTGCACAGTTCTATCAAAATATCAGAGAAGAGTTAACACCACTACTACTAAAGGTATTTCATAGCATAGAAAAGGATTGAATACTCTCAAATTCATTCTATGAAGCCACCATACCCCTGATACCAAAACCAGGTAAAGAGAGCTATATCCCTCCTGAACTTAGATGCAAAAAACCTGAATAAAACTCAACAACATATCAAAAAAAATAATTCGCCAGGACCAGGTAGGTAGGGATTATTCCACATTAGAAAAACAAATAATGCAATCCATCATATAAATAAAAAAAAAGACAAGAATCACATTATTTTACCAACTGAGGCAGAAAAGGTATTTAACAAAGTTCAACACCATTCATGATAAAAATGGTCCGCAAAATAGAAATAGAAGGAAAATTCCTCAACATAATAGAGGGCATTTATACAAAGCCAATAGCGAACACCATGCTAAATGGAGAGAGCCTGAAAGCATTCCCCCTGAGACTGGGAACCAGGCAAGGATGCCCTTTATCAACACTCTTATTCAACATTGCGCTGGAGGCCCTTGACAGAGCGATTAGGCTAGATAAAGAAATAAAGGGCATCCGGATTGGCAAGGAAAAAGCAACATTATCTACATTTTCGGATGACATGATCTTATGCACAGAAAACCCTAAGGAATCCTCCAGAAAACTACTGAAACTAATAGAAGAGTTCAGCAGAGTATCGGGATACAAGATAAATATTAAAAAATCAGTTGGATTCCTCTACGCCAACAAAAAGAACAGCGAAGAGGAAATCACCAAATCAATTGCATTTACAGTAGCCCCCAAGAAGATAAAATACATAGGAATAAATCTTACCAGAGATATAAAAGACTTATACTAAGAAAACTACAAAAAACTTCTGCAAGAAACCAAAAGAGACCTACGTAACTGGAAAAACATAACTTGCTCATGGATAGGAAGACTTAACATTATAAAAATGTCTATTCTACCAAAAGCAATCTATATATTTAATGCAATTCTGATCCAAATCCCAATGACATTTTTTAAAGGGATGGAGAAAGAAATCACCAACTTCATATGGAAGGGAAAGAGGCCCCAGATAAGTAATGCATTACTGAAGAAGAAGAACAAAGTGGGAGGCCTTACTGATTTTAGAACCTATTATACCGCCACAGTAGTCAAAACAGCCTGGTACTGGTACAACAGGCACATAGACCAATGGAACAGAATTGAGAATCCAGACACAAATACATCCGCATATGAGCAGCTGATATTTGACAAAGGCCCCAAAAGAGTTAAATGGGGAAAAGACAGTCTTTTTAACAAATGGTTCTGGCATAACTGGATATCCATCTCCAAAAATGAAACAAACCCCATACCTCACTACATGCACAAAAACAAGCTCAAAATGGATCAAAGACCAAAATATAAAATTTGAAACAATAAAGATCATAGAAGAAAAAATAGGGACAACATTAGGAGTCCTAATAAACAGTATACAAAACATTATTAACAATGCAGAAGAAAAACTGGGTAACTGGGAGCTCCTAAAAACAAAACACCTATGCTCATCCAAAGACTTCAGAAAAGAGCAAAAAGGTTACCCACAGACTGGGAAGAACTCTTTAGCTATGACATTTCTGATCAGCGCCTGATCTCTAAAATCTACACGATACTGCAAAAACTCAACTGCAAAAAGACAAATAACTCAATTAAAAAATGGGCAAAAGATATGAACAGACACTTCACTAAAGAAGACATTCAGGTAGCTAACAGATATGTGAGGAAATGTTCACCATCATTAGCCATTAGAGAAATGAAAATCAAAGCTACAGTGAGATTTCTTCTCACTCCAGAAAGGCTGGCATTAATCCAAAAAACCCAAAACAACAAATGTTGGAGAGGCTGTGGAGTGATTGGAACACTTATACACTGCTGATGGGAATGTAAAATGTTACAATCACTTAGGAAATCGATTTGGCGCTTCCTTAAAAAGCTAGTAATAGAACTACCATACGATCTAGCAATCCCACTTTCAGGAATATATCCTAGAGAAATAAGACCCTTTACGTGAATAGATATATGCACATCCATGTTCACTACAGCACTGTTTACAAAAGCAAAAAGATGGAAGCAACCAAGGTGCCCTCAAGAGATGAATGGATAAATAAATTATGGTATATTCACACAATGGAATACTATGCATCAATAAAGAACATGAATCTGTGAAACATTTCATAACATGGAGGAATCTGGAAGGCATTATGCTGAGTGAAATTATTCAGTTGCAAAAGGACAAATATTGTATAAGACCACTATTATAAGAACTTGAGATATAGTTTAAACAGAGAAGAAAATATTCTTTGATGGTTACAAGAGAGGGGGGAGGAAAGGAGGGTGGGAGAGGGGAATTCACTAACTAGATAGTACATAAGAACTACTTTAGGTGATGGGAAAGACAACATACAATACAGTCAAGGTCAGCACAATTGGACTAAACCAAAAGCAAAGAAGTTTCCTGAATATACTAAATGCTTCGAAGGCCAGCTTAGCAGGGGTGGGGGTTTGGGGACCATGGTTTCAGGGGGCATCTAAGTCGATTGGCATAATAAAATCTATTTTAAGAAAACATTCTGCATCCCATTTTGGAGAGCAACATCTAGGGTCATGCACATTAGCAAGTGGCCATCTAAGATGCATTAAATTTTCTCAGTCCTCCTGGATCAAAGGAGAGTGAAGAACACGAAGGACACAACCGAATTACAAGCCCAAGAGAAAGAAAGAGCCTCATAAACCAGAGACTATGTCAGCCTGAGACCAGAAGAGCTAGATGGTCCCTGGCTACAACTGATGACTGCCCTGAAAGGGAACAGAACAGAGAACCTCTGAGGGAACAGGAGAGCAGTGGGATGCAGACCCCAAATTCTCATAAAAAGACCAGACTTAATGGTCTGACTGAGACTAGAAAGACCCCGGTGGTCATAACTCCCAGACGTTCTGTTGACCCAGGACAGGAACCATTCCCAAAGCCAACTATTCAGGCGGGGATTGGACTGGACAATGGGTTGGAGAGGGATGCTGGCGAGAAGTGAGCTTCTTGGATCAGGTGGACACTTGAGACTATGTTGGCATCTCCTGCCTGGAGCAGAGATGAGAGAGTAGAGGGGGTCAGAAGGTGGTGAAATGGACTCGAAAAGAGAGAGTGGAGGGAGGGAGTGGGCTGTCTTATTTGGGGGAGAGAAACTGGGTGTATGTAGCAAGGTGTATATAAGCTTTTGTGTGAGAAACTGACTTGATTTATAAACTTTCACGTAAAGCACAATAAAAATTATTTTTTTTAAAAAAGAGAATCATTCAATATTTGTCCTTGTATGCTTGACTTATTTCACTTAGTATTATGCCCCTCAGGCCCATCCATGTTATAATATGCTTTGTGGAATCATCATTGTTCCTTGGAGAAGAAAATCATGCTTAGTGATGTAGAGAATCAGCAGAAAATAGGATAACCTTCACGAGATGGATTGAAACAGTGGTTGTAATGATGGGCTCAAGCTTAAAAACTATTTTGAGGAAGACACAGGACTGGGCAGTGCTTTGGTCTGCTGTCCATGAGGTTGCTATGAGTCTGAACTGACTCAATGGCACTTAACAACAGCAAGTGTTCCATTGTATGTATGTAGCACAATTTGCTTATCCACTCATCTGTTACTGCAAACTTAGGTTGTTTCCATTTATTTGTTTATGTGAATAAAGCAGCAATGAACAAAAGTGTGCACAGTATGTTTGAGTCATTATTTTTAGGTCTCTAGGACATATACCACAGTACATGGGGTTTTATGTGTTGCTGTGATGCTGGAAGCTATGTCATCGGTATTCAAATACCAGCATCAGTTACTCATGGTGGGCAGGTTTCAGCTGACCTTGCAAACTAAGAGAGACTAGGAAGGAGGACCTGGCAGTCCGCTTCTGAAAAGAATCAGTAGTAGTGGTGTTAACTCTTCTCTGAAAGTTTGTAGAACTCTGCAGAATCAGCTGGTGAAACCTTATAAATAACAGCAGAACAGGGTTTAATATACCTGCAGAAGATGAGCCCCTCAGTTTAGAAGGCTCTCAAAAGACGGCTGGGGAAGAACTGCCTCCTCAAAGTAGAGTCGCCCATGAAGACATGGATGGGCTCCAACTTTCAGGACCTTCATTTCGTGATGTGGCATGACTTAAAGGGAGAAGAGAGAGCTGCAAACATTCACTAATAAACGGAACATGGAATGTAAGAAGTATGAATCTAGGAAAACTGGACATCATCAAAAATGAAATGGAATGCATAAACATTGATATCCTAGGCATTAGTGAGCTGAAATGGAGTGGTATTGGCCATTTTGAATCAGACAATCATATAGTCTATTATGGTGGGAATGATAACTTGAAAAGGAATGGTGTTGCATTTATTGTCAAAAAGAACACTTAGATCTATCCTGAAGTACAGCACTGTCAATGATAGGATAATATCCATACACCTAAAAGGAAGACTAGTTAATATGAGCATTATTCGAATTTGTGAACCAACCATTAAGGCCAAAGAAGAAGAAATTGAAGATTTTTACCAGCTTTCTGCAGTCTGAAATTGATCAAATATGCAATCTGGATACATTGATAACAATAAATGAAGATTGGAATGTGAAAGTTGGAAGCAAAGAAGGATCGGTAGTTGGAAAAGATGGCTTTGGTGACAGAAACAATGCCAGAGATCGCATGATAGAATTTCTTGAGACCAGAGACTTCTTTATTGCAAATACCTTTTTCCACCAACAGGTGGAATATACAGGAAGGAAATTGACTACATGGGAAGAGAGGATGGAAAAGCTCAAAAACATCAGTCAGAACAAGACGACAGGACAACTGTGGGACAGACTATCAATTGCTTACATCCAAGTTCAAGTTGAAACTGATGAAAATTAGAATAGTTGACAAGAGCTAAAGCGTGACCTTAAGTGCATCTCACCTGAATTTACAGACCATCTCAAAAATAGATTTAGCATGTTGAACACTAATAACCGAAGACCAGACAAGTTGTGGAATGACATCAAGGGTATTATACATGAAGAAAGCATGAGGTCATTAAAAAGAAAAAAAAAAAAAAAAGACCAAAGTGGATGTGAGAAGAGACTCTGAAAGTTGCTTTAGAATGTTGAGTAGCTAAAGCAAAAGGAAGAAATGATGAGGTAAAAGAGCTGAACGGAAGATTTAAGAGGTTGGCCTGAGAAAACAAAGTATTATAATAACATGTGCAAAGACCTAGGGATGGAAAACCAAAAAAGGAAGAACACACTCTGCGTTTCTCAAGCTGAAAGGACTGAAGAAAAAATTCAAGCCTGAAGTTGCAATGTTTAAGGATTCCATGGGGAAAATATTAACCAACTCAGGAAGCACCAAAAGATGGTGGAAGGAATACACAGAGTCACTATACCGAAAGCAATTGGTCAATATTCAACCATTTCAGGAGATAAAAATTAACTAATGGTACTGGAGGAGGAAGCCCAAGCTACACTGAAGGCATTGCCAAAAAACAAGGCTTCAGGAATTGTTGGAATACCAGCTAAGATGTTTCAACAAATGGATGCAACGCTGGAAGTAGTCACTTATCTAAGTCAAGAAATTTGGAAGATGACTGCCTGGCAAATGGACAGGAAGAGATCTATATTTATGCCTATTCCTAAGAAAGGTGATGCACCAGAATGCAGAAATTATCGAACAATACCATTAATATCACACACAAGTACAATTTTGCCAAAGATCATTCAAAAGCGGCTACAACAGTATATCAACAAGGAACTGGCAGAAATTCAAGTTGGATTCAGAAGATAACAGGGAACCAGGAATATCATTACCGATGTCAGATGGATCCTGGCTGAAAACAAAAAAATACCAGAAAGATGTCTACCTGTTTTACTGACTATGCAAATGCATTTGACTTTGTGGATCAAAACCAATTATGAAGAGCATTCTGAAGAAAGTGAATTCCAGAACAATTAATCATGCTCATAAGGAACCTGTACTTAGCTCAAGAGGCAGTTGTTGGTTTAATGTCAAGAAAAGTGTGTGTCCAGGTTGCATCCTTTCACCATACTAATTCAATCTGCATGCTGAGTTAATAATCTGAGAAAATGGAATAAATGAAGAAGAATGCCGCCTCAAGATTTGAGGAAGACTCATTAACAATCTACGTTATGCAGATGACACAACCTTGCTTGCTGAAAGTAAAGAGGGCTTGAGGCACTGACTAATAATGATCCAAGGCCACAGCTTTCAGTCTGGATTATGCCTCAACATAAAAAACAAACAAAATAATCCTCACAACTGACCAATAAGCAACATCCTGGTAAACAAAGAAATTATTGAAGCTGTCAAGGATTTTATTTTACTTGGATCCACAATTAATGCCCATGGAAGCAGCAGACAAGAAATCAAAGGACACACTGCATTTGTCAGATCTGGTGCAAAAGAACTCTTTAATGTGTTCAAAACAAATATATCACTTTAAGGACTAAGGTGTTCTTGACCCAAGCCATATAGTGTTTTTGATCCCTGATAAGCATGCGAGAGCTGAGCAAGGAATAAGCAGAAGAATGGACACTTCTGAGTTATGATGTTGGTGAAGAATATTGTATGTCCATGGACTGCTAAAAGAATGAACAGATCTGTATTATAAGAAGTACAGTTAGAATGCTATTTATAAGTGATGATGGCGAGACTTCATCTCTCACAGTTTGGACATGTTATCCAGACGGACCAGTCCTGCAGAAGGACATCACGCTTGGTAAAAACCCTCCATCTTTTTAAAGGTCAGCAAAAAAGAGGAAGACCCTCAACAAGATGGATTGACACAGTGCCTGTAACAATGGGCTTCAGGCATAACAACAATCACGAGGCTGGCACAGGAGCAGGGTGTGTTTTGTTCTGTTGTATGTAAGGTCACTATGAGTCAGAACAGACTGGACGGCACCTACAACAACAGCGTGGATGAGCAGCCTTACACTGGAAACAATCAGCTTAGGCTGAGAAGGAGAGAGGAAAAGGATGATTATTCCACTGCATATATGGTGACACAGAGGTTCAATGAATTCGAGAATCACAAAAGTTTATATAACCAGAAATGATCGGTTGATGACAGAAATTCAGCTCTTTGACCCCAATTCCAGTGCACTTTCATCCTATTATTTCACTCAGTCTAAGAGATCATTCAAATTAAATTGCCCTTCAGAAGGAACAATTGTGGTCATTTCAGTATCTCTAGTTTATACCTGAATATTATTTATTCAAAGGCTACATTAGCAGTATTATCAGGTCTGAAAATCATTCTAAGATGTTTTTATTCTAATGGACACTTATTTGGACAAAGATGAATGTAATATAAAATTCCTTCGGGATCACCGAAGAATCATACTTTAAAATTTCTTTTCTGGTGCACCCATGAATGAGTAAACAATCACAGAAATTCAGGAAAAGAAAAAAAGACTGAAAAAATAAAATAAACCAAATTAGAGTAGGAAGGCTCATCCTAAAAATTTTAAAGTAAATTACAGAGTTTCTATTATTAAACTGGAACCCTGGTAGCTCAGTGGATAAGAATATGGCTGTTAACCAAAAGGTCACCATTTTGAAACCACCAGTCACTCCTTGGAAATCCTATGGGGCAATTCCACTCTGTCCTATAGGGTCACTATGAGTCAGAAACAACTCGACAACAGGTGTTTGTTTGTTTGTTTGTTTGTTTTGATTTATTATTAAAATATTATTATATTGGGACAAACAGACATTCAAGAGTCATATGAACATCTTTCTTTAGCCATATGAGAAAGATGAAATTGTATCTCTTTCTTACTCCATACATCAAAACAGGTTCTGAAATCAAAGTTGAAAATTTAGATGACATGAACATACAGAGACTTCACTGGAAAAACAAAAGGAAATAAATTAAATTGATGAAAGAATAATTGAGGAAACAATGTCCACTTATATCACACAGAGGAGAAAACAACAATTAGTCCTATAGGAAAAATTGGATAGAAGGTACCATTAAAGTGTCCAAATTAAAGGAATACAAATAACTCTAAAATGTTTGAACAATTGGGCTCATACTAATAGAAGGACAAATGAAAACTGCCTTTAGATATCATTGTCACCTATCTGAATGGCACATAATCATCAGTCAATTATTATTTGACGATTATGAGCTCTATGGATACATAGGCTTGATAACTACTGGAGAGGATGGGAGTGTTCAGGAGACTTGGAAAAATGAATGTAAATATAAAGTATTTCTTATAAGGTGTTCTTAATGATAATAATACAGAAGAAAAAGGTAGAAAATTTTAATTGTTGAGTTTTTGTCCTCTAGAGATTGAAGTAACAGATAGTCTCTAGAGTTCATGTCCCAAGGTTGTGACACAGATATAAGATGCATATACTTTACTCTCAAGTTCCCCAGAGGCAGGAGAGGCCTT
The DNA here is from genome assembly GCF_030014295.1 of Loxodonta africana. Lineage (NCBI taxonomy): Eukaryota > Metazoa > Chordata > Mammalia > Proboscidea > Elephantidae > Loxodonta > Loxodonta africana. The sequence continues at coordinate 128,999 of NW_026974869.1, read as the reverse complement.
CTCTTGCCATTAGCAGGTTTGTTTTAAGATTTAAAAACATAATGGTATTAACTTCAAAGTAGGGTATCTAGGAAACAACTTGAAAGGGGGAAAATATAAACGTTAGAGGTAGAGAGTTCTTGAGGAATACCAAGCCATCACAAAAGGTACTTGTCTGAACATGCAAGGAACAGGATGTGCAGCCCTTATGCAGAGCTTTGCATAGAGAGGACTTGGCTCCTCAATAATAGTGCCCTGAATGACAGGTACCTTGGGTGGAGCAATATAGGAGGCTTGAGAGATTTGAGAATGTACATTTTCATATTTTGTAAATTTTTGGAGCAGTTGTCAAGGAAGAGTAGAAAAGCACTTAAGCAGAGTGGAATAATCAGAGATTGGATAGGATCTTTAGTAAAAAAAAATCTATCTATCTATCATCTATCTATCTATCTATCTATCTATCTATCTATCTATCTATCTATCTATCTATCTATCTATCTATCTATCTATCTATCTATCTATCTATCTATCATCTATCATCTATCTTTCCAGCTTTAACTAATTACACAGCATATAGCAGACAGTACATGTATCCCCTGAGAGCAAAAGAACAATAAAATGGGAGGAAATTAGAGGAAGAAATTTTAGCTATACTATTTCCTTGACTGAATTGGAAAATACATTTATCATCAATTTAATATCAACACTCAAGACAGAAAAGATCCATTACATTAAAGACATGTATTTGATTAAATTTAAGATTTAAATGCCTTAGATAAATGAAATGTATTGTTAAGGAGAAAAATGTGATATTTAAAATGACTAATCGTGTGATGGGATTGCCTTTTGAGGTCGTCTTTAACACTCGGCTTTATATAGGAACAGGATAGGGCAGTTGAGCGACACAGTACAGCACATGCCCTGACATCTTTATTTCAGGACCATCTGAAAATGATGTGTTAAGTTTCAGAATCAGAGACAAACTTAGCACAAATCATAGACAGAGAAGGAGTTTCCCATTATGTTGGGATCTAAGAGGTGCTGGGCACCAATTCTGGAAATACAATGATTCTTTTGTATTACTGTTTTCTCATGAAATGACTTAATCGTGCACTACAGTTCCATGTATTAACTCTTATAGATACATAATACAGGGACAGAATGAGTATCCTGATGTGTTGAAGGAAGAGAAGTGAATGGGAGAGACTGTGGAATTGGGAAATTCTAAGTCCAAGAGTCTTTAGTTATTCCTGTGTTTCATCTGGATGCTGCTCTCTACTATATCTCTGTGGCACATAACAGTGTCATTGGACTATTTCCCGTAATTTTAGAGTCTCATAATTTAAGGAGGTGATCATTAACAAGAGAAATACATTACTAGATAGACTTATAAGATGGACCACTGTATGGGGTTGAGAAATTAATACATGGCTGGGGATCATAGACTGGATTTTATCTGCATGTTGTTGTGAAATTTGAGGCATCTTCTGACTGCTGTTATGCCATCTTTAGAATAAGGATGTAGACTGGATTATATTTATCATCTGCTCTAGTCTTTTTATTCCTCAAACAATGAGGGAGAATTGGAACTCAGAACAACCAGATTTGAAGAATGAAAAAATGTTACCGACAAGTCGACTTGGAATCATGGGGACCTCCTGAGTATGAGTAGAAATGTGCTCCATAAATTTTTCGGTGTCTGATTTTTCAGAATTACATCACCAACCCAGTTTTCAAAGGTGCTTGTGGGTGGACAGGAACCTTCAAATTTTGGGTATCTAGCCAAATTTTTAGCCAAAGGCATTAACCAAAGGTGTCACAGAGGCTGCTAAAAAGTAATTGAGTTTTATTTTGATATGAGTGATACTGTGTCAGAAAGAAAAACATACATTAAAGTACTACACAGAATTAAAATAAAAACACAAATGAAAAGTGTTAAGGCTGTCCATTTTTTTTTATCAGCAAAAGAAAAGCTTTTTATTCAGGACCTGAAACCCATTTTGCAGTGGTCTCAATTTTTTCCAAAGTGTATTAACTTCTATGTTGTGTACCTTACAACTTGAAATCTTCTACAGATGCTATTGGGCATAACACTGTATAGGTTTCAAGCATGAAACCAAATATCACAAGAGGTTTAAAAGCACTTGAATTTTCTTTCCCAGATAACCACAACATTTGTTCATTGTATTAATGACTAGGAGCAAAATTGCACCTAACAACACTCTTTTTTTTAAAACAATTTTTATTTCACTTTCTTTTTAAGTGAAAGTTTACAAATCAAGACAGTCTGTCACATATAAGCTTATATACACCTTAATCCATACTCCCACTTACTCTCCCCCTAAAGAGTCAGCCCGCTCCCTCTTTCTAGTCTCTCCTTTTGTGATGGTTTTGTCAGTTTCTAACCCTCTCTACCCTCCCATATCCCCTCCAGACAGGAGATGCCAACAGTCTCAAGTGTCCACCTGATACAAGTAGCTCACTCCTCATCAGCATCTCTCTGCAAACCATTGTCCAGTCCAATCCATGTCTGATGAGTTGGCATCGGGAATGGTTCCTGTCCTGCGCCAACAGAAGGTTTGGGGACCATGACCGCTGGGATTCTTCTAGTCTCAGTCAGACCATTAAGTCTGGTCTTTTTATGAGAATTTGGGGTCTGCATCCCACTGTTCTCCTGCTCCTTCAGGGGTTCTCTGTTGTGCTCCCTGTCAGGACACTCATCGGTTGTGGCCGGGCACCATCTAGTTCTTCTGGTCTCAGGATGATGTAAGTCTCTGGTTCATGTGGCCCTTTCTGTCTCTTGGGCTCATAGTTATCCTGTGACCTTGGCGATCTTCATTCTCCTTTGATCCAGGTGGGTTGAGACCAATTGATGCATCTTAAATGGCTGCTTGTTAACATTTAAGACCCCAGATACCACACTTCAAAGTGGGGTGCAGAATGTTTTCATAATAGAATTATTTTGCCAATTGACTTAGAAGTCCCCTAAAGCCATAGTCCCCAAACCCCCGCCCTTGCTCTGCTGGCCTTCGAAGCATTCAGTTTATCCAGAAAACTTCTTTGCTTTTGGTCCAGTCCAGTTGAGCTGACCTTCCGTGTATTGAGTATTGTCCTTCCCCTCACCTAAAGTAGTTCTTATCTACAAACTAATCAGTAAATAACCCTCTCCCACCCTCCCTCCCTCCCCCCCTCGTAACCTCAAAAGTATGTGTTCTTCTCAGTTTATACTATTTCTCAAGGTCTTATAATAGTGGTCTTATGCAATATTTGTCCTTTTGCATCTGACTAATTTCACTCAGCATAATGCCTTCCAGGTTCCTCTATATTATGAAATGTTTCACAGATTCATCACTGTTCTTTATCAATGGGTAGTATCCATTGTGTGAGTATACCATAATTTATTTAACCACTCATCTGTTGATGGACACCTTGGTTGCTTCCAGCTTTTTGCTATTGCAAACAGAGCTACAATAAACATGGGTGTGCATATCTGTTCGTGTGAAGGCTCTCATTTCTCTACGGTATATTCTGAGGAGTGGGATTTCTGGGTTGTATGCTGGTTCTATGTCTAACTTACTAAGAAAAAGCCAGATAGATTTTTAAAGTGGTTGTACCATTTTACGGTCCCACCAGCAGTGTATAAGAGTTCCAATCTCTCCGCGGCCTCTCCAACATTTATTATTTTGTGTTTTTTGGATTAATGCATCTTGTTGGAGTAAGATGGAATCTCTTCATAGTTTTAATTTGCATTTCTCTAATGGCTAATGATCGAGAGCATTTTCTCATGTATCTGTTAGCTGCCTGAATATCTTCTTTAGTGAAGTGCATGTTCATATCCTTCGCCCACTTTTTGATTGGGTTCTTTGTCTTTCTGCAGTTGAGTTTCAACAGAATCATATAGATTTTAGAGATCAGGCGCCGGTCGGAGATGTCATAGCTGAAAATTTTTTCCCAATCTGTGGGTGAGCTTGTTACTCTTTTGGTGAAGTCTTTAGATGAGCATAGGTGTTTGATTTTTAGGAGCTCCGAGTTATCTGGTCTCTCTTCGTCATTTTTGGTAATGTTTTGTATTCAGTTTATGCCTTGTATTAGGGCTCCTAGGGTTGTCCCTATTTTTTCTTCCATGATCTTTATCATTTTAGACTTTATGTTTAGGTCTTTGATCCACTTGAAGTTAGTTTTTGTGCATGGTGTGAGGTATGGGTCCTGTTTCAATTTTTTGCAAATGGTTATCCAGTTATGCCAGCACCATTTGTTAAAAAGACGATCTTTTCCCCAATTAACTGACACTGGGCCTTTGTCAAATATCAGCTGCTCATATGTGGATGGATTTCTATCTGGGTTCTCAATTCTGTTCCATTGGTCTATGTGCCTGTTGTTGTACCAGTACCAGGCTCTTTTGACTACTGTGGCTATATAATATGTTCTAAAATCAGGTAGAGTGAGGCCTCCCACTTTCTTCTTCTTTTTCACTAATGCTTTAATTACTTATCCGGGGCTTCTTTCCCTTCCATATGAAGTTGGTGATTTGTTTCTCCATCACATTAAAAAATGTCATTGGAATTTGGATTGGAAGTGCATTGTATGTATAGATGGCTTTTAGTAGAATAGACATTTTTACTACGTTAAGTCTTCTCATCCATGACCAAGGTATGTTTTTCCACTTATATACGTCCTTTTTACTTTCTTGCACTAGTACTTTGTAGTTTTCTTTGTATACAGTTTTTACATCTTTGGTAAGATTTATTCCTAAAAATTTTATCTTCTTGGCGGCTACTGTGAATGGTGATTTCCTCTTCGATGTTCTTTTTGTTGATGTAGAGGAATCCAAGTGATTTTTGTATGTTTATCTTATAACCTGAGACTCTGCCAAACTCTTCTATTAGTTTCAGTAGTTTTCTGGAGGATTCCTTAGGGTTTTCTGTGTATAAGATCATGTCATCTGCAAACAGAGATAATTTTACTTCTTCTTTGCCAATCCGGATGCCCTTTATTTCTTTGTCTAGCCTAATTGCTCTGGCTAGGACTTCTAGCACAATATTGAATAAGAGCGGTGATAAAGGCATCCTTGTCTGGTTCCCGTTCTCAAGGGAAATGCTTTCAGGCTCTCTCCATTTAGAGTGATGCTGGCTGTTGGCTTTGTATAGATGCCCTTTATTATGTTGAGGAATTTTCCTTCAGTTGCTATTTTGCTGAGAGTTTTTATCTTGAATGGGTGTTTTACTTTGTCAAATGCCTTTTCTGCATCAATTGATAAGATCATATGGTTTTTGTCTTTTGTTTTATTTATATGGTGGACTACATTATTTATTTTTCTAATATTGAAGCAAACTTCCATGTCTGGTATAAATCCCACTTGGTCGTGGTGGATTTTTTTTTTTTTTTGATATATTGTTGAATTCTATTGGCTAGAATTCTGTTGAGGATTTTTGCATCTATGTTCATGAGGGATATAGGTCTGTAATTTTCTTTTTTTATGGTGTCTTTACCTGGTTTTGGTATCAGGGAGATGGTGGCTTCATAGAATGAGTTGGGTAGTATTCCATCACTTTCTGTGCTTTGAAATACCTTTAGTAGTAGTGGTGTTAACTCTTCTCTGAATGTTTGGTAGAACTCTGCAATGAAGCCATCCGGGCCAGGGCCTTTTTTTTGTTGGGAATTTTTTGATTACGTTTTCAATCTCTTTTTTTGTTATGGGTGTATTTAGTTGTTCTAATTCTGATTGTGTTAGTTTAGGTAGGTAGTCTTTTTCTAGGAATTCATCCATTTCTTCTAGGTTTGCAAATTTGTTAGAGTACAATTTTTCATAATAATCTGATATGATTCTTTTAATTTCAGATGGGTGTGTTGTGATGTGGCCCATCTCGTTTCTTATTCGGGTTATTTGTTTCCTTTCCTGTATTTCTTTAGTCAGTCTGGCCAGTGGTTTATCAATTTTGTTAATTATTTCAAAGAACCAGCTTTTGGCTTTGTTAATTCTTTCAATTGTTTTTCTGTTCTCTAATTCATTTAGTTCAGCTCTAATTTTTATTATTTGTTTTCTTCTGGTGTCTGATGGATTCTTTTGTTGCTCACTTTCTATTTGTTCAAGTTGTAGGGACAGTTCTCTGATTTTGGCTCTTTCTTCTTTATGTATGTGTGCATTTATCAATATAAATTGACCTCTGAGCACTGCTTTTGCTGTGTCCCAGAGGTCTCGATAGGAAGTGTTTTTGGTCTCATTGCATTCTATGAATTTCTTTATTCCCACCTTAATGTCTTCTATAACCCAGTCTTTTTTGAGCAGGGTATTGTTCAGTTTCCAAGTATTTGATTTCTTTTCCCTAATTTTTCTGTTACTGGTTTCCACTTTTATGGCCTTGTGATCTGAGAAGGTGCTTTGTAATATTTCGATGTTTTGGATTCTGCAAAGGTTTGTTTTATGACCTAATAAGTGGTCTATTCTAGAGAATGTTCCATATGAGCTAGAAAAAAAAAGTATACTTTGCAGCTGTTGGGTGGAGTGTTCTGTATAAGTCTATGAGGTCAAGTTGGTTGATTGTAGCAATTAGGTCTTCTTTGTCTCTATTGAGCTTCTTACTGGAATTCCTGTCCTTCACCAAAAGTGGTGTGTTGAAGTCTCCTACTATGACCGTGGTGGTGTCTATCTCACTTTTCAGTTCTGTTAAAGTTTGTTTTATGTATCTTGCAGCCCTGTCATTGGGTGCATCAATATTTAATATGGTTATATCTTCCTGGTCAATTTTCCCTTTAATCATTACGTAGTGTCCTTCTTTATCCTTTGTGGTGGATTTAACTTTAAAGTCTATTTTGTCAGAAATTAATATTGCTACTCCTGCTCTTTTTTGCCTATTGTTTGCTTGATATATTTTTTTCCATCCTTTGAGTTTTAGTTTGTTTGCGTCTCTAAGTCTAAGGTGTGTCTCTTGTAGGCAGCATATAGACAGACTGTGTTTCTTTATCCAGTCTGAGACTCTCTGTCTCTTTATTGGTGCATTTAGTCCATTTACATTCAGCGTAATTATAGATAAGTATGTGTTTAGTGCTGTCATCTTGATACCTTTTTGTGTGTGTTGTTGACAATTTCATTTTTCCCCTTACTTTTTTGTGCTGAGACGTTTTTGTTTGTAAATTGTGTTCCTCATTTTCATAGTAGTTGAATTTATGTTTGCTGAGTCGTTATGTTTTTCTTGGTTTTTATTTTGAGTTATGGAATTGTTAGACCTCTTTGTGGTTACCTTATTATTTACCCCTATTTTTCTAAGTAAAAACCTAACTTGTATTGTCATATATTGCCTTGTTTTCCTCTCCATATGGCAGTTCTATGCCTCCTGTATTTAGTCCCTCTTTTTGATTATTATGATCTTTTACATATCGACTTCAATGATTCCCTGTTTTGAGCATTTTTATCTTTTTAAAAATTAATCTTAATTTGTTTTTGTGATTTCCCTATTTGAGTTGACATCAGGATGTTCTGTTCTGTGACCTTGTGTTGTGCTGGTATCTGATATTATTGATTTTCTGACCAAACAATTTCCTTTAGTATTTCTTGTAGCTTTGGTTTGGTTTTTTACAAATTCTCTAAGCTTGTGTTTATCTGTAAATGTTTTAATTTAACCTTCGTATTTGAGAGAGAGTTTTACTGGATATATGATCCTTGCCTGGTAGTTTTTTTTCAGTGCTCTATATATGTCATCCCATTGCCTTCTTGACTGCATGGTTTCTGCTGAGTAGTGTGAACTTATTCTTATTGCTTCTCCTTTGTAGGAGACCTTTTTTTATCCCTGGCTTCTTTTCAAATTTTCTCTTTATCTTTGTTTTGGCAAGTTGGATGATAATATGTCTTGGTGATTTTCTTTTTGGATCAATCTTATATGTAGTTCGATGAGCTTCTTTGATAGATATCCTTTTGTTTTTCATGATGTCAGGGAAGTTTTCTTCCAACAGATCTTTAACTATTCTCTCTGTATTTTCTGTTATACCTCCCTGTTCTGGAACTCCAATCACATGCAAGTTATTCTTCTTGATAGAGTCCCACATGATTCTTAGGGTTTCTTCATTTTTTAAAATTCTTGTATCTGATTTTTTTTTTCATCTATATTGGTGTCAATTCCCTTACCCTCCAGGTCCCCCACTCTGCATTCCAGTTGCTCGATTCTGCTCCTTTGACTTCCTATTGAGTTGTCTAATTCTGTCATTTTACTGTTAATCTTTTAGATTTCTGAATGCTGTCTCTCTATGGATTCTTGCAGCTTATTAATTTTTCCACTATGTTCTTGAATAATCTTTTTGATTTCTTCAACTGCTTTATCAGTGTGTTCCTTGGCTTTTTCTGTAGATTGCCTTATTTCATTTCTGAGGTCATCCCTGATGTCTTGAAAAAAAAAAAACATTCTGTAAATTAGTTTTTTATATTCTGCATCTGGGAATTCCAGGATTGTATCTTCATTTGGGAAAGATTTTGATTCTTTAGTTAGGGGAGTTGTAGAAGCAATCATGGTCTGCTTTTTTACGTGGTTTGATATCAACTGCTGTCTCTGAGCCATCTATAAGATATTGTAATGATTTATTTTATATTTGCTCACTGAGTCTTATCTTGTTTTGTTTTCTTTCAATATACATAGATGGGCTTCTAGATTGCACTGTCTTGATTGTTGTAGCCCTTGACTCACTTATGTCCTGTTACCAGCTGGTTTGGGCTATTACCAGATATATAAGCCTAAGATTCCCTTCAGTATTCTTGAGTAGAATCTGATTTTGGGTCACCAGGTGTGTGGTGCAGACTGTCACCTATACACCTAGAGCAGTAGTGGTGCTAGTTGTGTGCACCAGATTCTAGTAGAAGCAGGGGGTCACATCCGGGGGGGCAGGGTGCTGACAGGCTTCCCCCAAGTGCCAGTGAGCTAGGTGTGTCCCTATTCCTAAAGCACTTTGGTGGGTGGACTCTGTAGCTGCACCTTAGGCACCCAATGCAGGTACCTCTACAGATTGGTAGGTGTCACCATCCTCAGACCCCTAAGGTAGGAGGCTAGATGGTCTGGGGGGAGCTTCAGCCCTCAGTTCTCTGTTGTGGGTCAGTGAGGGCTCTGTTTAATACACAGAGAAAGCAGACCCAGGAAACTTATCTTTCCAGTACTCCACTAAAACAATTACAGTCAGATCCCTATCAGAAATGCCTTTGCATTATAATAGCCACCTTGTTCCCTGTAGGGGTGAAAGCCCAAGACTGTGGATCTCATATGCTTGGCTGGAGCTGGTTCTGTATTTTTAGTCCAATTTCGAGAAGTCAGGGAAGGATTTTTGATCCCTGGGTTTTTTGTAGCTGCTTCTCTCAGGCCAGGAGAATGGGTTAGGAAAACACCAAAAAAAAAAAAAAAAAACCCACAGAGCACTTCACTCTCTCACTCAGGAAGTTCCAATGTTATTGAAACCGCCTGGGAAGGAGAGGGGAGGGATCAGATAGATTGGAGAGAGTAGCACCCTGGAATATAGACAAAGTTACTTATCTTGCTTGGTGATGACTTTTTTATCTGAGATTCCCGAGGGGTGTGTAGCCTGTGTGCGTTGGCTGGGTTGAGATTGCCCCCAAGGGTCAGGCCCACCTCCTTTGCTTGTGCTGTCTCAGAAGCTGTGGTCAGTTCCTCCGCTCCCAGTCCAAAGCCCAGCACCAATTTCCCCTGCTGGGACGCCACACTCCAGGCTCCAAAACTAGTCGCTGCCTCCCCGTGCCTTCTCCTCCTGTCAGTGGCATCGCTCTGCCTGTGTGCACTGCCTGGGCTTCCCCCGAGGTCACTTCTGGGGGCTTGGGCTGTGTCCTGTGTTTGCGCCATCTCAGGATCCCATGCTCAGCAACCCTGTGCCCAGTCCAAAGCCTGGCACCAAGGTTTTCTGACTGGGACGCTGGCTCCAGGCTCTGAAAACAGTCATTGCTTCACCGTGGTTGCTCATTCTCAGCCTCTGTCACTCAGGTCAACTTTTTAGATTTGTGTTTATTGGTCGGGGTTCGTATATTGTCATGTATGTGATTCATTCTCTTGTTTTTCTGAGTCTTTGTTGTAAGAGGGATCCGAGGTAGCTTCTACCTAGTCAGCCATCTTGGCCTGCCACCAAGTTTGTCCACTCTTTATGTCTATAGTGTGTACATGTTATGAAATGATTAAATAATATAATTTAGGTTTTTCTGATTTTTGTTACTGACTATGAGGCTGACATAATCCAACATCAGGCTAGGCTTGTCTTCTATGAAATGATAACATTCAAGGAGAACTGAAGGTGCTACGTGAGTACTTGCCTTAAAATTACCATAAAATCCCTAAATTCTTTAAGTCATAATCATGTTTTAAAATTTTAAAAATTTACCACATTTTGGTTAATAAAAGCATAGATTCTGAAAGAGATATTCTTTCCAGTCTCAGCAAGGGGAAGTTGATCCAAGCTTCCTATATCCCCACTCTCTTTAATTTTTTTTTTTTTTAACTTCTAGAACTGGCTTTCAGATTTTGACAAACAGAAGCCATGTTGTTGTCAGAGTTTAATAAAAGTGGTGTTGCATTCACCCTTTTGGGCTTCTCAGATTACCCAGAAGTACAGTTACCCCTCTTCTTTGTATTTCTGTCCATCTACGGTGTCGCTGTTGTAGGGAATATTGGGATGATTGTAATCATCAAAATTAACCCCAAACTGCACACCCCCATGTACTTTTTCCTCAGCCACCTCTTATTTGTGGATTTTTGCTATTCCTCCATCGTTGCTCCTAAGATCCTGGAGAACCTAGTTGTAGAAGACAGAGCCGTTTCACTTTTAGGATGGGTAGTGTAGCTCTTTTTCTTTGGTACCTTCATTGTGACTGAATCTTTTTTATTATCAGTAATGGCCTATGACTGCTTTGTGGCCATTTGCAACCCTCTGCTCTACACAGTTGCCATGTCCCATGACTCTGTGCTATGCTGGTGGTGTGATCATATGCATGGGGAGTAGTGTGTTCCTTGGTGATCACGTGCTGTACTTTCAAATTATCTTTTCGTGGTTTCAACACAATCACTTCTTCCGTGAGCTCTCCTCGATTCTCACTTTTTCTTGCTCTGATACTTCTCTCACCCAGTTACTGCTTTTTATCTTCGTCACTTTGAATGATGTGAGTACATTACTCATCATTCTCACCTCTTATGTGTTTATCATTGTCACCATCTTGAAAACGAGTTCAGCCAGTGGTCATCGTAAGGTGTTTTCTACCTGTGCCTCTCATCTGACTGCCATCACCCTCTTCCATGGCACCATCCTCTTCCTCTACTGTGTGCCCAATCCAAAAACTCCAGATACACCTTCAAAGTAGCCTCTGTGTTTTACACAGTGGTGATCCCCATGTTGAATCCCTTCATCTACAGTTTGAGGAATAAGGATGTCAAGAATACAGTCAGCAAGATGATGGACACTAAAGTCTTTTCTCATTGAACATATTGTTTTAGTAGAATTTGTCCCTAATTTGTAAATTAAATGTGTCCAAAAAACAATTTTCAAGGATATTTTAAAATTAACAGTTAATATTGTATAATGGTGAGGTTGTGGATTTTTGGCTTAAAGAGACTAAACTTGGCTTTGTCTCTTCATTACAGGAAAAGATCAGCTATCTCTCTCATCTTTAGCTTTTAAATCTATGCAAATGTGATAAAAGGAACTGGGTCATAACCTGATAAATAAGGCCAAGAGATAATATAGCTATCATAAAGGGCACCTTGCAGAATCTGAATTAAGGTTAATTTCATCCCTCTTTCTTATAAGACACTTGGAGTATAGTAGGTTCTCATTAAACACACATTTTTTTGACTACTTATCTACAAATGGCAGTAAAGATAAAACATAGGCTTTGTCTTCAAGGAATACATAATTTGGTGGTACTGCTGGGGCAATAAAGAAAGGGTCTATTGTAAAAGGCAGACTATAATAAATACCTTAAAAGGTTTGAGGCAAGGAATAGTTCAAATCCATTCAGGGACATTAGAAATATATTTTCATAAAGAGGTATTATTTAAAGTTGGCCTGGAGAATGGGCAGGATATTAGGAGAAGGCATATCAGTGAGGAAGGCATTATATTCAGGAGAGACTAGAATGAACAAATGCCAACCAATTTTTATTGAGTAAATACATTATGTTGTACGTGTGTGTTTGTGTGTGTGTATGTATGTGTTTTCTTATACTTAGGTTATATTGGCATGAATGCAAAAATAAATAAATATTGTCTGTAACATGAATATGTTTTAGAAAGAGCTCCAGTGTGACAGAATGATAAGTTAGGAAGACTTCACCAGAGGCGTAGAAATGGATCTCAGAGAACCAGTGGCTGCTCTGTGTTTTATGGTATTATTTTGGCCACCCAGCCATCACAAATGTTATATATAATTTATTTATATTTTTTAGAACATGGTCATAATTAGAGTCTTCTTCAACAGAACTCTCAATTTGACCAATCCTTGATTGAAGCCTACAGTTATTTTTTCTAGTAGAGGTGGCAAAAATTACACTGAAGTAAGTTCCAAAACTTTGAGAGATTTGAGGCTTTTCTAGACCCTCTTGGAAACCTGTGAAGCTGCCATACGAACAAACACAGACTAGAATATTGGCTAATGAGAGAAAAATAACCAGTTGCCCACTTCTTCCATTATACTATCTGACATTTAGCACACCAGATTTGAGAATGAAACCCTCTTCTGTCAGCTGACCTGCTAGCTGATCTCACAGACCTACATAAACTGAGCCCCGATTAGTCAAGCATAGACCTGATCAGCAGAACTGCCCACCTAACCCATATAATAAAAAAAAAAATAGTGAGCAGTAATAATGACTGTTGTTTTAATAAATGCATTTTTGCATAGTTTTCTGTGTGTAAGTCATTTGAGTCACTCATTTTCTCAGTTAATGGCAAGATTATCAAAAAGATTTTCCCAAGCCTTATTATATGACAATTTAGACTATTGGTTACATAGAGGCTGTTCATTTAAAAAGATGCGATTAAAATTTTAGGGAAGAGCCAAGATGGTGGAATAGACAGACGTTTCCGGCGAGCCCTCTTTACAAAAAAAAGACCCAAAAAAGCAAGTGAAATCAGTATATTTATGACTAGCTAGCAACTCACAGCATCACAAAAGCAAGCTTAGAAAACGAAAAGAGGGGCAGGGGGAGGAAGAGAAGGTTCAGAAGCAGAGAGGAGTTACTGGACCGGAATCACGGGGAGCGCTCAGGCACCATTTCTGGAGCAGTGGCAGTGGGCTGGCACTAGCATTCGGCCACAGTTTCCCCAGGGAGAAGCTGCCAGCTATACATCCTACTCACAGCTCTGGAACCAGAGAAGAGCGGCACTCTTGGCAAAAACTAAGTACTTGTGTATATTTTACCACATCCCCCCACCCCCAAGCTGGCTTCAGTGGCTGAATTTCCTGGGCATGAGATAGGCACTGTTGAGTGCCTAGAGCCATCCTCCCAGCCTTGGAGAAGGGAAAAAATTGCAACTGGGGGAAAGAAAATTTGCCAGCTCCACTAACCGGGGGAGCTCAGGACAGAAGTGGCTCCTGTCCAGGCATAAATGGTCCATGGACTTTGAGCACCATTACCCTCTACATGGACCTGTGTGGGCCTATTTCAGGAGAATAGGCCCTTGTGGGCAAACTACAACCATTTCAGCTTTGTGGTGAAGACATGGGTGTTTGATGTTTGGAACTGCATTGCCTATTAAACAGGGTCCTCACCTACCCACATCAGGGGCCTATAGACTGTTAGCTCCATTCAGGTCACCCAGCCACCCATGAGAAGTGTCCAAGGATAACTAGTACCTCCCAGTGCCTACAACCAAAACACTGTGTGCCCATTGTATGTCTGCAGAACCCACCCACCTGCACACTTTAAGGAACAGGAATATGCTTTCCTCAGAGACACTCGGGGGTTGGTTCTCAGCCTCCTGCCTTGTTCAGAGCATAACCCCCTGCTACAATCCAATACTGGTACATACACCAATCACCACTGCCCCTCTAAGACTGTAGGACAGAGCCTGTACCACACACTTGATGATCAGATACCTGGAAACCTGAATTGAATTCATACAAGAAAAGTGAGTGGACTCCTAGATTGATATACCTGATAACAGGTGTAGCCATCTGGGGACAGTATGTCAGAGCTCTAAAGGCAAAAATAATCAAGGTAGCTCACTCAAGCAACCCATTTGGGCATATCAAAACAAAACAAAGCAAGAAGCTATGACACAGCAAGCACGCATAAACTAATACAATAACTTATAGAAGGCTCGGAGACAACTGTCAATATCAAGTCACATAAAGAAATGGACCATGATCACCTCAACAAACTCTCAAAACAAAGAACCCAGGAATCTTCTAGATGAAAGTGCATTTCTGGAATTACCAGAGCGAGAATACAGAAGATTAATATACAGAACCCTTCAAGACATCAGGAAGGAAATGAAGCAATACACAGAACAAGCCAAGGAACAGACAGATGAAGTAATTGAAGAAATCACAAAGATTATTCAGGAACATAATGAAAAATTCAATAAGCTGGAAAAATCCATAGACAGAAAGCAATCAGAAATTCAGATTAACAATAAAATAACAAAGTAGACAACTCAACAGAAAGTCAGAGGAGCAGAATTGAGCAAGTAGAAGCCAGAATTTCTGAACTCACTTAGCACTAATATATTTAAAGAAAAATCAGATAAAAGATTAAAAAAAAAAAAAAGAAACCTTAAGAATCATGTGGGACCCTATCAACAGAAATAACCTATGAGTGATTGGAGTACCAGAACAGGGACGGATAAGAGAAAATACAGAGAAAACTGTTGAAGATTTGTTGGCAGAAAACTTCCCTGATATGGTGAAAGATAAGAAGATATCTATCCGAGATGTTCATCAAACACCATATAAATTAGTGACATATTATAATCAAACTTGCCAAAACCAAAGATAAAGGGAGAATTTTAACAGCAGCTAGGGTTAAACGAAAAGTCACCTACAAAGCAGAGCCAATAAGAATAAGCTTGGACTAGTCGGCAAAAACCATGCAGGCATGAAGGCAATGGGATGACTTATTTAAAATTTGAAGGAAAAAAATTGCCTGCCAAGAATCATATATCCAGCAAAATTGTCTCTTAAATATGAAGGTGAAATTAGGACATTTCTAGAAGAACAGAAGTTTAGGGAATTTGTAAAAACAAAACCAAAACTACAAGAAATACTACAAGGAGTCTTTTGGTTAGAAAATCAATAATATCAGGTATCAAACCAAGACTAGAACATTGGGCAGAGCAATCAGAAATCAACCCAGACAGGGAAATAAAAAAAAAAGGAAGATTAAAAAAAAAAAAAGCTCAAAACAGGGTAACAGCAATGTTATTATATAAAAGAAGACAACATTAAAACAGTAATGAGGGATTAAGAAACATAATCATAGATCTTCCATCTGGAGAGGAAGATACGGTGATACAAAGAAATAAAAGTTAGGTTTAAATTTAGAAAAATAGAGGTAAATAATAAGGTAACCACAAAGGAGACAAACTATCCTACTCATCAAAATAAAATACAAGGGAAAAATAGAGACTCAGCAGAAACATAGTCAACAACAACAAATATGAGGAAAGGACAATATATAAAGAAAATCTACACAGCACATAAAATCAAGTGGAAAAAGAAACTGTCAACACACAAAAAAAGACATCAAAATGATAGCACTCAAAAGGAGCTCAAAATGGATCAAAGACCGAAATATAAAATCTAAAACTATAAAGATCATGGAAGGAAAAATAGGGACAATGTTAGGAGCCCTAATACACAGCATAAACAGTATACAAAACATTACTAATAATGCAAAAGAAAAACTAGATAACTGGGAGCTCTTAAAAATCAAACACCTATGCTCATCCAGGCTTCACCAAAAGAGAAAAAAGATTACCTGAAGACTGGGAAAGATTTTAGCTATGGCGTTTCCCATCAGCACCTGATCTCTAAAATCTACATGATACTGCAAAAACTGAACTGCAAAAAGACAAATAACCCGATTAAAAAATGGGTAAAAGATATGAACAGATACGTCACTAAAGAAGACGTTCAGGTAGCTAACAGATACGTGAGGAAATGCTCACTATCATTAGCCATTAGAGAAATGCAAATCAAAACTACAATGAGATTCTATCTCACTCCAACAATGCTGGCATGAATCCAAAAAACACAAAACAATAAATTTGGGGAGGCGGTGGGGAGACTGAACATTTATACACTGCTGGTGGGAATGTGAAATGGTTCAACCACTTTGGAAATCAATTTGGCGCTTCCTTAAAAAGCTCGAAATAGAACTAGCATATGATCCAGTAATACCACTTCTTGGAATATATCCTAGAGATATAAGAGCCTTTACATGAACAGATATATGCACACTCATGTTCATTGCAGCACTGTTTACAATAGCAAAAACCTGGAAGCAACCAAGGTGCCCATCAATGCATGAATGGATAAATAAATTATGGTATATTCACACAATGGAATACTATGCATTGATAAAGAACAGTGAGGAACCTGTGAGACATTTCATAACATGGAGGAATCTGGAAGGCATTATGCTGAGTGAAATTAGTTGCAAAAGGACAAATATTGTATAAGACCACTATTACAAGAATTCAAGAGATAGTTTAAACAGAAAAGAAAATATTCTCTCGTGGTTATGAGAGGGGGGAGGAGAGAGGGTGGGAGGGGGTATTCACTAATTAGATAATAGATAAGAACTGCTTTAGGTGACAGGAAAGATAACATACAATACCGGTAAGTTCAGCACAACTGGACTAAACCAAAAGCAAAGAAGTTTCCAGAATAAATTGAATGCTTTGAAGGTCAGTGTAGCAGGGTCAGGGGTTTTGGAACCATGGTTTCAGGGGACATCTAAGTCAATTGTCATAATAAAATCTATTAAGAAAACATTCTGCACCCCCCCTTGGAAAGAGGTGCCTGGGATCTTAAACGCTAGCAAGCGGCCATCTAAGGTGCATCAGTTGGTCTCAAACCACCTGGATCAAAGGAGAATGAAGAACACCAAGGACACAAGGTAATTAGGAGACCAAGAGACAGAAAGGGCCACATAAACCAGAGACTACAACAGCCTGAGACCAGAAGAACTAGATGGTGCCCGGCTACAACCGATGACTGCCCTGACAGTGAACACAACAGAGAACCCCTGAGGGAGCAGGAGAGCAGTGGGATGCAGATCCAAAATTCTCCTAAAAAGACAAGGCTTAATGAGACTAGAAGGACCCCGGTGGTCATGGCCCCCAGACCTTCTGCTGGCCCAGGACAGGAACAATTTCCAAAAACAACTCTTCAGGCAGGAATTGGTTGGACAAGGATTTGGAGAGGGATGCTGGTAAGGAGTGAGCTTCTTGGATCAGGTGGACACTTGAGACTATGTTGGCATCTCCTCCCTGGAGGGGAGATGAGAGGGTAGAGGTGGTTGGAAGCTGCCAAAATGGTTGTGAAAAGAGAGAGTGGAGGGAGGGAGTGGGCTGGCTCATTTGGGGGAGACAAATTGGGATTATGTAGCAAGGTGTATATAAGTTTTTGTGTGAGAGACTGACTTGATTTGTAAACTTTCACTTAAAGAACAATAAAAATCAAAGAAAAAAGTTTAGAAATATTTAAATATTGTAATTTCATTGAATGTTGCTAATATAATGTTTTATAAAATGGAATTACCTTGTGTGCTTTAAATTCGTTTTTATCAATAACTTGGAGATTCTCATTGAGATTATTCAATTCATGGATTATGATCATGACATGAACCCCATTTGATATATTTTATTTAATCATCCTTTAAGCACCCTTCCCATCTCTTTAAATTTAAGATAAATAAATAAGCAGCATAACCGTCTTGTGAGTGTTTTGCCTACGTGATGTAAGGAATCACCACCAGTTATGTTTTTTTTTTCCTAATGGTTTTGGAATTTTGCTATCATTAGACTCTCTTTCTCAGGAGACATGCATTTAGTAACAGTAGTTTGGGGTTGAGTTTCAAAAAAATAATCTAGTCAACAAATACTGTCATCACTACTGTATATCAGAGTTCAATATATCATCATATAGGTTAAAACGCATGTCTAATACCAATCTTTTCAATGGAAAGAAATATGCATAAACAAGGACAAAGCCATTGTCTTCCTAGAATGCCTTGTGTAGTTCTATGTGCTTTGTAATTATGCAATAACTAAGGTCATCCTGCTGGCCGTGATGGACTACAACTACTTTGAGGCCCCTTCAACACACTGCTGTACACGGTCATCATGTCCCACCTGGTGTCTGGATGATACCTGTGAGGAGCCATGTGTTCTCTGATTTGCATGTTGAGATCCTGTCCTAGTTCCCAACATGATCAAACCGTACTTCTGCAATCAATCCCTTTTCTTATCACTTGCTTGAACTGATGTCTCTATGAATGAACTGCTACACTACATTGTGGTCACCGTCAATGAGATCATCACCATTGTTGCCGCCCTTACCTCCTACTTGTTTATTCTCATCACCATCTCAAGAATGTGGTCAGCAAATGCAAGACAAAAAGCCTTTTCCACCTGGGCCTCCCACCTTGCAGCCATCCTTGTCTTCCATGGAACAATACTTTTCATTCATTTCAGGTCCCACTCTGGCAGCAGTCTGGGCACTGAAAAGAGGCCATGGTGTACCTTACCGTGCTGATTGCTACACTGAATCCCCCGATTATAGCCTGAGAAGCAAGTATGAGAAAAAAGCTGTCACGAAAATCGTGGAATTCAGCTCATTTTCTGAGGTACCATTTTCTTTACTGGACTTACGTTTTTCAAAAGGGACTTTTAAGTAGGGATTTGAGTTTGGATGGAAACGGATGAAATGGAAAAGGGAGAAGGATCTAGGGTGCTATGCTTGTTTCTTTATTATCTCTTCACCTTTTAGGCTTATCTTAAGATTTCCAGCTCAGTCCAGAGAATAATTCGAATGCATCTGCTGTCTCCCCGCTTTCTGCAATCACTGAGTATTTTGACTGAGTTTGTGGGATTGTATTAATCCTTAATTTTTTTGTTTTGTGATTTTCTAACATAATGCACGTACAGACACGTGGCTTTCCAGCATTATTAATACTTCTAATAATTTTTAATGAATTTACTTTTTTTCTTCCAGGGAATGATATATATTTGTCTCATACCCTCATATAAAAAAAAAAAAAAACCTCATATACATTATAGTTATTATTATTTTTAATTTAGAGGAAGTTCAAGTGAATGAAAATATTTCTAACTTTCTCCAAAACTCACCGTGATAAAGGCACCCCAAATTCTGTGCTGAACTCATTTTATACTCCTGGGGCTATGTGATTCTCTGTGAGAGGCACAATTGTAGATTTGCCTGCCTGTTCATGGAAGGATGAGATCATTAAACATCTAGGAAACATTCCAGAATTGTATCTTTTTCTTCATTATTATTTTCTTTTTGTGTGTGTGTGTGAAAATTTACACAGCAAGTTAAGTCCCTGTTTTATAGTTTTCTCACCAATAGTTCAGTGACTTTAGGTACGTTTATTACAATGTGTCAACATTGTCTTTAATTGTGTTCTGATTTTCCCATTTCCCGGACTCTATTTGCCCTTATCTGTTATCTTTTCATTTTTGCTTTTGAATGATTGTTGACCTTTTGGTTTCATACTGATGGTTTTTCAGTAGATCACTGATCTGATGGGAAATATCCTTTATTTTGTGTGAAACTCTGCTATTTAGTAAAAGTTGATCTCAGGGGATTGATTGATTCAGTTCTAGGTTTAAAGAATGTCTCAGAGAAACAGTCTCGGAGCGCCCTGTTTAATATTCCAGTTTGGTTTCACTATTTATTTTATTTTTATTTATTGTGCTTTAAGTGAAATTTTACAAATCAAGTCAGTCTTTCATACAAAATATTATACACACCTTGCTATGTACTCCTAGCTGCTATCCCCCCAATAAGACAGAACACAACTCCTCTATCGTGTATTTCCTGTGTCCTTTCAACCAGCTCCTGTCTCCCTCTACCTTCTCATCTCACCTCCAGACAGGAGCTGCCCACAGGGTCTCATGTGTCTACTGGAGCCAGGAAGCTCACTCCTCACCACTATCATTTTCTGTCTTATAGTCCCAGTCCAATCCCTGTCCGAAGAGGTGGCTTCAGGAATGGTTCTAGTCTCGGCCTAACAGAGGGTCCAGAAACCATGACCTCCAGGGTCTCTCTAGTCTCAGTCAGGTCATTAAGTCTGGTCTTTCAGAAGAATTTGAGGTCTGCATACCACTGTTCTCCTGCTCCATCGGGGATTCTCTGTTGTGTTCCTGTCAGGGGAAGTCATCAGTGGTAGCTGGGCACCATCTAGTTCTTCCAGTCTCAGGCCGATGTAGTCTGGTTTATGTGGCCTGTTCTGTCTCCTGGTCTCGAATTTTCCTTATGTCTTTGGTGTTTTTCATTGTCCTTTGCTCCAAGTGGGTTGAGACCAATTGATGCATCTTAGATGGCTACTTGCTAACATTTTAGACCCCAGATGCCACTCACCAAAGTGGGATGCAGAACATTTTCTTAAAACATTTTGTTATGCCAATTGACCTAGATGTCCCCAGAAACTATGGCCCCTAGACCCCTTTCCCTGCTGTTCTGGCCTTTGAAGCACTTGGCTGTGTTCAGGAAATTTCTTTGCTTTTGGTTTAGTCCAGTGTGCTGACCTCTCCTATTTTGTGTGTTGTCTTTCCCTTCACCTAAAATAATTCTTGTCTACTATCAAATTAGTGAATACCCCTCTCTTACCCTCCCTACCCTCATAACCATCAAAGTATATTTTCTCTGTGTTTAATCTTTTCTTGAGCTCTTATGATAGTGATCTCATACAATACCTGGCCTTTGGTGACTAAGTAATTTCACTCGGCATAAAGCCTTCCAGATTCCTTTATGTTATGATACATTTCATGGATTCATTCTTGTTCTTAAATCGTTGCATAGTATTCCATTATGTGAATGAGTATATCAAAATTTCTTTATCCATTCATCTGTTAATGGGCACCTTGGTTGCTTTCATCTTTTTGCTATTGTAAACAGTGCTGCAATGAACATGGGTGTGCATATATCTGTTCATGTGAGAGCTCTTATTTCTCTAGAATACATTCCAAAGAGTGGAATTGCTGGATCTTATTGTACTTCTATTTCTAGCATTTTAAGGAAGCGCCAAATCAATTTCCAAAGTGGCTGTACAATTTTACATTCCCATCAGCATCGTGTGTGTTCCAGTCTCTCCACAACCTCTCAATTTATTATTTAGTGTTTTTTTTTTTTTTTTTTTTGATTACTGCCAGCCTTGTTGGGGTGAGATGGTATCTCATTGTAGTTTTTCATTTGCATTTCTCTAATGGCTAATGATTGTGAACATTTCCTCATGTATCTGTTAGCTGTCTGAATATCTTCTTTGGTGAAGTGCCTGTTCATATCCTTTGCCCATTTTTCAGTTGGGTTATTTGTCTTTTTGTTGTTGAGTTATTGCAATACCATGCATGTTTTAGAGATCAGATGCTGATCAGACTTTTTGTAGCCAAAGAGTTTTTCTCAGTCTGCAGGTAATCTTTTTACTCTTTTGGTGGAGCCTTTGGAGGAGCATAGGTGTTTGATTTTTAGGAGCTCCCTGTTACCTACTTTCTCTTCTGGTGTTTATGCACTGTTAGTAATGTTTTATATACTGTTTTTGCCATGTATTAGGGCTCCTAGCATTGTCCCTATTTTTTCTTCCATGATCTGTATTGTTCTAGATTTTATATTAAGGTCAATGATCCATTTTGAGTTAGTTTTTGTGGGTGATGTGATGTATGGGTCTGTTTCATTTTTGTGCAGACGGGTAGCCAGTAATGCCAGCACCATTTGTTAAAGATATTCTCTTTTCTTCATTTAATGGACTATAGTTCTTTGTCAAATATCAACTGCTCATATGTAGATAGATTTATGTCTGGATTCTCAACTCTGCTCCATTGGTCTATGTATCTCTTGTAGTACCAGTACCAGACTGTTTTGACTACTGTGGCAGTGTAATAGTTTCTAAAATCAGGTAGTGTGAGGCATCCCATTTTGTTTTTCTTTTTCAGTAATACCTTACTTACCAGGGGCCTCTTTCCCTTCCATGTGAAGTTTATGTTTTGTTTCTCCATCTCGCTAAAAAATGTCATTGTTTTTTGGATTGGGATTACATTGTATCTATAGATTGCTTCAGGTAGAACAGACATTTTTACAACGTTGACTCTCCCTTTCCAGGAGCAAGGTATGTTTTTCTACTTATGTGTGTTTCTTTTGATTTCTTGCAGCAATGTTCTGTAGCTTTCTTTGTATAGGTCTTTTATGTCTCTGGTTAGATTTATTCCTAAATATTTTATCTTCTTGGGGGCTATTGCAAATGGTACCAACTTGGTGATTTCCTCTTTTTCTGGTGTAGAGGAATCCAAGTGATTTTTGTACTTTTATCCTGTATCCTGATACCCTGCTGAACTCTTCTATTAGTTCCAGTAGTTTTCTTGAGAATTCTTTAGGGTTTTCTGTGTGTAAGGTCATGTAATCAGTAAGTAGAGACATTTTTACTCCTTCTTTACAATTTGGATGCCTTTATTTCTTTTTCTAGCCTAATTTCTCTGGCTAGGTCCTCCAGCACAATGTCGAATAAGCCATCCTGTTCTGGTTCCTATTCTCAGGAGGAATGCTTTCAAACTCTCTCCATTTAGGATGATGGTGGCTGTTGGCTTTGTATAAATGCCACATATTATGTTGAGGAATTTCCCTTCAAATCCTATTTTTCTGAAATTTTTTATCGTGAGTGGGTGCTGGACTTTGACAAATAACTTTTTGGCATCAATTGATCAGATCATGTGGTTCTTGTCTTTTGTTTCATTCATATGATGGATTACATTGATTGTTTTTATAATGTGGAACCATCCCTACATACCTAGTATGAATCAACCTTGGGCATGGTGAATTATTTTTTTCATATGTTGTTGAATTTTGTTGGTTAGAATTTGTTGAGGATTTTTGCATCTAAGTTCATGAGGGATAAGTCTGTAATTTTCTTTGGGTGTGTGTGTGTGTGTGTGTTGGTCTGTTTACCTGGTTCTGGTATCAGAGAAATACTGGATTCATAGAATGAATTTGGGAGTATTCCATCCTTTTTTATGCTCTGAAATATTTTCATGGTAGTGGTGCTAACTCTTCTCTGAAAGTTCGATTGAATTCTCCAGTGAAGCCGTCATGGCCAGGGCTTTTGTTGTTGTTGGGATTTTTTTAATTACCTTTTCAATTTCTTCTTTTGTTATAGGTTTATTTAGTTGTTCTATCTCTGTTTGCATTAGTTTAGGTAGGGATTGTGTTTCTAGAAAAAAGTCCATTTCTTCTGGGTTTTGAAATTTGTAAGCATACAATTTTTCATAGAAATCTGATATGATTCTTTTAATTTCAGTTGGATCTATTGTGATATCACCCATCTCATTTCTTTTTTGGGTTATTTGCTTCCTCTCCTTTTTTTCTTTTGTCATTCTGGCCCATGGTTAATTGAATTGGTTAATCTTTTCAAAGAAACATCTTTTGGTCTTGTAAAATCTTTCAATTGTTTTTCTGTTCTCTATTTCATTTAATTCTGCTCTAATTTTTATTATTTGCTTTTTTCTACTAACTGAGGGTTCCTTTTGTTATGCCGTTTCTATTTGTTGAAGTTTTATGCATAATTCTTTGATTTTGGCTCTTTCTTTTTTCTTCTTTTTTTTTTTTAATGTGTTCATTTATTGCTATAAATTGACTGCTGAAGTCTGCTTTAGTTGTGTACCAAAGGTTCTGATCAGAAATGTTTTAATGATTGCTGGATCATAGGATTCTTTTGTTTCTAGATTTTGGAGAAAGCACCATACCATTTTCCATAGTGGTTGTACCGTTTAAAGATACACCAACACTGGTAAGGATTCCAATCTCCCCACATTCTTGTTAACATTTATTGTTATCTGTAGTTTTTTAATCAGTGGAATTTGAGCCTGGGTAAGAAGATATTTCATTGTAGTTTTGATATGCACCTCTCTAATGGAAACCCTCGTGGCACAGTGGTTAAGTGCTATGGTTGCTAAGCAAAAGGTCAGCAGTTCAAATCTACCAGGCGCTCCTTGGAAACTCTATGAGGCAGTTCCACTCCGTTCTATAGGGTCGCTATGAGTCAGAATTGACTCGACGACAGTGAGTAAAGGTAAGGTAATAGCTAATAAACTTGAAAACCTTTCTTACGTTTATTGGCTGCTTGGATATCCTCTATGCTGAACGTTCTGTTCATGTGTTTGCCCATTTTGTGATTGGGTTGTTTGTATTTTTGTTGGTGAGTTGTTGCAATTTTTATAGGTCTTAGATATTAGACCCTTATCAGATAAAACATTTTCAGAGATGTTTTCTCAGTCAGTAGGTTTTCTGTTTACTCTTTTAATAAAGCTTTCTGCTGAGCATAAACTTTTAATATTTATGATGTCACATTTATCTATCCAACATAAATGGTGGATATACACATGGACCTTGTCATATGGAATACGCAGTAATCAAATTGACTACATCTGTGGAAAGAGTCTATAGAAAAGCTCAATATCATCAGTCAAAACAAGGCCAGGTACTGACTGTGGAACAGACCATCAATTTCTTATGGGCAAGTTCAAGT
Organism: Loxodonta africana; assembly: GCF_030014295.1. Taxonomy (NCBI): domain Eukaryota; kingdom Metazoa; phylum Chordata; class Mammalia; order Proboscidea; family Elephantidae; genus Loxodonta; species Loxodonta africana. The sequence continues at coordinate 104,290 of NW_026974869.1, read as the reverse complement.
TGAAACTGAAGAAAATTAGAACAAGACCGGAGGGCCAAAATACAACCTTGAGTATATCCTACCTGAATTTAGAGACCATCTTAAGAATAAGTTTGACACATTGAGCATTAACGACCAAAGGCCAGATCAGTTGTGGAATGACATCAAGGACATCATACATGAAGAAAGAGCTCATTAAAAAGACAGGAAAGAAAGAAAAGATCAAAATGAATGTTAGAAGAGACCATGAAATTTGCTCTTGAAAATCAAACAGCTAAACCAAAAAGCAGAAATAATGAAGTAAAAGAACAGAACAGAAGATTTGAAAGGGCAGTGTGAGAAGACAAAGTATTATAATGACTTGTGCAAAGAGCTGAAAATAGAAAAACAAAGGGGAAGAACGTGTTTGGCATGTCTCAAGCTGAAAGAACTGAAGACAAAATTCAACCTTCAGGAGCAATAGTGAAGATTCTAAGGGGAAGTATTAAACAACGCATGAAGCATCAAAAGAAGATGGAAGGAATATACAGAGGCATTATACCAAAAAGAATTTGTTAATATTCAACCATTCCAAGAGACAGCTTATGAAAAGAAACCCATGGTACTGAAGGAAGAAGTTCAAGCTACACTGAAGGCATTGGCAAAAAACAAGGCTCCAGGAATCTATGAAATATCAATTAAAATATTTCAACAAACGAATGCAGTTCTCGAAGTGAACACTCCTCTATGCCAAGGAATTTGGAAGACAGCTATCTGGCCAACAGACTGAAAGAGATCCAAATTTATGCCTTTTCCCAAGAAAGGTGATCCAACTGAATGTAGAAATTATATAACAATATCATTAATAGCAGATGCAAGCAAAATTTTGCTGAAGATCATTCAAAAGCAAGTGCAGAAATATATCCACAGTGAACCGCCAGAAAATCAGGCTGGATTCAGAAGAGGATGTGGACCCAGGGATATCATTGCTGATCTCAGATGGATCCTGGCTGAAAGCAGAGAATACCAGAAAGATGTTCACCTGTGTTTTACTGACTCTGCAAAGGCATTCAACTATGTGGATCATAACAATGTATGGATAAAATTGCTTGTGAAGAATGGGAATTCCAGAATACTTAATTGTGCTCATGAAGAACCTGTACATAGATGAAGAGGCAGTTCAGACAGAACAAGGGGATACTGTTTGGTTTAAAGTCAGAAAAGTTGTGCATCAGAGTTGTACCCTTTCACCACACCTATTCGCTTTGTGTGCTAAACAAATAATCTGAGAAGCTGGACTATATGAAGAAGAACGGGGTATCAGGATTGGACGAAGACTCATTAAAAACCAGTGATATGCAGATGACACAACTTTGATTGCTGAAAGTGAAGAGGACTTGAAGCACTTACTGATGAGTATCAAAGACCACAGCCTTCAATGTGGATGCACCTTAACATAAAGAAAACAAAAATCCTCACAACTGGACCAATAAACAGCATCACGATAAAAGAGGAACAGAATGAAGTTGTCAAGGATTTCAGGTTACTTGAATCCACAATCAACACCCATGGAAACAGTAGTCAAGAAATCAAATGACGCATTGCATTGGGTAATCTGCTGCAAAAGACATCTTTAAAGTGTTAAAAACCAAAGATGTCACTTTAAAGACTAAGGTGCCCCTGACTTAAGCCATGGTATTTCAATCGCCTCATATGCATTTGAAAGCTGGGCAATAAATAAGAAAGGCAGGGAAGAACTGACACCTTTGAATTACAATGTTAATGAAGAATATTGACTAGACCATGGACTGCCAAAAGAATGAACAAATCTGTCTTGGAGGAAGTACAGCCAGAATGCTTCTTGAAAGCAAAGATTGTGAGACTTTGTCTAACATACTTTGGACATATTATCAGAAGGGATCAGCCCCTGAAAAAGGACATTATGCTTGGCAAAGCAGAGGGTCAGAAAAAAAAGAAGACCCCTCAACAAGATGGGTTGACACAGTGGCTGCAACAATGGGCTCAAACGTCATAATGCTCATGAGGATGATGCAGGACCGAGCAGTGTTTCGTTTCATTATACAGAGGGTCGCTTTGACTAAATGGCACATAACAACAACAACCACTGTATAGATGATGACACAGTTTTGAACCTGTGTGATTGTGATTCACACAAGTTTTTATAACCAGAAATGACTGGTTTAACACAGGAACATAGCTCTTTGGACTCCAATGCTAGTGGACATTTGATTATTATTTCACTTTGTCAGTCAAAGAGTTCATGAAAATTAATTTACCCTTCAGAAAGGACATTCGCAGGGGCCACTTCAATATTCCTAGATAATGCCTGGATGTTATTTACTTAGAAGTTTTGTTACTGGTAGTATCAGGTCTGGAAATATTTCTAAGATTTGTTTAGACTAATTTACATTTATTAGGGCAAGGATGAAAGTAATACAAAATTCATGTGGGAATTTTGAGGAATTACACTTTAAATTTTCGGTTCTAATATTCATATGAATAAATAAAAACGGTTATTCAGGACAAAAAAAGAGTGAAAAAAACAAACTAGAGTAGGAAGCTTAATCCTAAAAAGTTGAAAATAAATTATAAAGTGTCTATTATTAAAATAGTGTTATATTTTGACAAAGAGAAGTTCAAGAGCCATATAGGGGATCTTTCCTTAGCCATTTGAGGAAAAATGGAATTGGATCACTTTCTTACTCCACACATCAAAGTAGGTGATGAAGATAAAGTTTCAAATTTAGTTTACATGAATATAGAGAAACTTAATATCAAAAACAAGAGAGAAAAAATTAACATGACAAAAGAAAAAATGAGAAATCACCGCTTCTATAAGAGTAGAAAAAGAATATTAGTCCTATAGAAAAATGGACATAAGATATGATTAAAGAGTCCACATTAAAGAAATACAAATAGCTCTAAAATATACCAAGAGTTGTTCAGTTGGACTCATAATAATAGAAGCACAAATGAAAACTGCACTTAAGACATTGTTTCTCACCTGTTAGAACAGCACACAGCATTCAGTCAATTCATATTTAATAATGTGTCTCCTATTGATATAGGGTCACTATGAGTCAGAATCAACTCGATGGCAGTGGGTTTGGTTTGTTTTTTTTTTTTTTGGCATTGATACATATACCTGATAATTATGGGAGAGTATGGCAATGTCCAGGAGACTCGGGAAGATGACTTTGAAATATAAATGTTTCTTATAAAATTTCCCTAATGATACCGTAATTTTCCTCCAGGCTTTGCAGTACAGCGGATAAAAGTACTTAATTTTAATTGCTTAGTTATTGTCCTCTTGAGAATGGGGCAACATATAGTCTCTAGGGTTCACGACCCAAGGTTGTGACTACAGATGTTTAACATTGCATATACTTCACTCCCATCCAAGTTTCCCAGATGCAGGAGAAGCCTTCTCTTTGCCGTTAGCAGGTTTGTTTTAAAATTTGAAAGACATAATGATATTAACTTCAATATAGGGTATCTAGAAAACAACTAAGGGGGAAAATGCAAACTTTAGATGCAGACAGTTCATGAGGAATATAGAGTCAGGGCAAAGGGTGCATATCTGATCATGCAAGGAACAGGATGTGCACCCTTTATGCATAGAGCCAAGCATAGAGGACTTGACTCTTCAATAATAGTGCCCTGGATGAGGACCTGGGGTTGGGGAATAGATGTCCCCTGACAGTTTTGGGAATGTGTATTTTCTTCTGTAAATTTTTTGGAGCAGTTGTCAAGGTAGAATCAACAAGTATTTAAGCAGAACGGAATAATCATTGATTAGGCAGAATCTTTACTAAAAGGATCTCTCTCTCTCTCTCTATCATCCATCTATCTATCTATCTATCTATCTATCTATCTATCTATCTATCTATCTATCTATCTATCTATCTATCTATCTATCTATCTATCTATCATCATCATCATCTACAATCTCTCTTTCTCTCTCTATCGTCTATCTATCATCAATCTATCTAACTTTCAAGCCTTAACTAGGATTACAAATTACCATGTAATCTCTGGAGCCCTTGTGGCATAGTGGCTAAGAGATTGGCTGTTAATTAAAAGGCTGACAGTTTGAATCCACCAGCCACTCCTTGGAAAACCTGTAGGGCAGTTCACCTCTATCCTATAGGGTCATTATGAGTTGGAATCGACTGAATGGCAACGGGTTTTTATGTAATCTCGAAACCTCATATTTCATATATTTGAAAATACTAAAAATTAGACTTGAGAACTTAAAGTTCAAATCAATGGCTTTATTGGTTTTCCTTAAGAAAAACTTTTTAAAAAGTTATCATGTTTTAAAATTTTGGAAGTTTAGCATTTCTCAATTAATAAACACATAGATTCTGAAAGAAATATCTTTTCCAGTCTCAGGGAAGGATAGTTAACTAAGCATCCTACATCCTAACTATGTTTAATTTTTTTTTTTTTAATTTCCAGGATTGATTCAGATTTTAACAAACAGAAGCCATGTCATTTTCAGAGAGAAATAAAAGTGGGGCCATGTTCACTCTTTTGGGCTTCTCAGATTGCCCAGAACTGCAGGTTCCCCTCTTCGTGGTATTTCTGGCCATCTACAGTCTCACTGTTGTAGGGAATCTTGGGATGATTGTAATCATCAAAATTAACCCCAAACTGCACACCCCCATGTACTTTTTCCTCAGCCACCTCTCATTTGTGGATTTCTGCTATTCCTCTATCATTGCTCCCAAGATGCTGGTGAACCTAGTTGTAGAAGACAGAACCATTTCGTTTTTAGAATGCGTAGTACAATACTTTCTCTTTTGTACCTTTGTGGTGACTGAATCCCTTCTATTAGCTCTAATGGCCTATGACCACTTTGTGGCCATTTGCAACCCTCTGCTCTACACAGATGCCATGTCCCAGAGACTCTGTGCTATGCTGGTGGTGGGATCATATGCATGGGGAGTAGGGTGTTCCTTGATACTCACATGCTCTGCTTTGAAATTATCTTTTCATGGTGCCAACACAATCAATCACTTCTTCTGTGAGTTCTCCTCACTTCTTTCCCTTTCTTGCTCTAATACTTACCTCAGTGAGTTGTTGCTTTTTATCTTTGCTACTTTTAATGTGGTGAGTACATTACTCATCATTCTCACATCTTATGTGTCCATTGCTGTCACCATCTTGAAAATGAGTTCAGCCAGTGGTCGTCATAAGGCATTCTCTACCTGTGCCTCTCATCTGACTGCCATCACTATCTTCCATGGCACCATCCTGTTCCTCTACTGTGTACCCAACTCCAAAATCTCCAGGCACACGATCAAAATAGCCTCTGTGTTTTACACAGTGGTGGTCCCCATGTTAAATCCCTTGATCTACAGTCTGAGGAATAAGGATGTCAAGAATACAGTCAGCAAGATAATGGATGCTAAAGTCTTTTCTCATTAAACATATTATTTTAGTAGAATTTGTCGCCAATTTATAAACAAAGTACTTCCAAAAAGATTATTTTAAAAGATACCTTTAAAATTAATCTTTAATACTGTACAATGGCAAGGATATGGAATTTTGGTTCAAAGAGACTAATCTTGGCTTTGTCTCCTCATTGCAGGAAAAAAAATCACCACCTCTAATTTTAATTTTTAAATCTATGCAACTGTGATAACAGGAACTGGGTCATAATCTGATAATGAAGACCTAAAGATAATATAGATACCATGAAAGGCACCTTGCAAAATCCAAATAAACATTAATTCCATCCCTCTTTCTTATAAGGTCCTTGGAGTATAGTAGGTTCTAAGCAAACACACATTTTTTGATGACATATCTACAAATGGCAATAAAGATAAGACATAGGCTTTGCCTTCAAAACAAGGGATGCGTAATTTGGTGGTAACGCTGGAGCAATAAAAAAAGGGGCTATTGTAAACGTCAGACTATAAGAAATATCTTAAAAGGCTTGAGGCAAGGAACAGTTCAAATCCACTTAGGGAGATTAGAAATATGTCTTCAGAAATGAGGTATTGTTTTAAGTTGGCATGGAGTGTGGATAGAATTTTAAGAGACACATTTCAGTGAAGAAGGCATTTTTTTCAGGAGAGACTAGAATAGACAAACTCAAGGAAATGAGAATGTAACATCAAGTCAACCAATTTGTTATTGACTGAATACTGTATAATGTGTGTGATTGCATCTGTGTGTGTGTGTTTATGTGTGTGTGTGTGTGTTTGTGGTATCTTATATTCAGGTTAAATTGACATGACTGAAAAGCTAAATAAATATTTTCTATAACCTGAACATGTTTTAGAAAGAGTACCAGTGTAATAGAATGATTAGTTCGATAGGCTTTACCAAAGGCTTAGAAATAGATGTCAGAAAACCAGTATATGCAAAAAATTGGGACATTGAGTGGCTGCTCTATCGGTGTTTTATGCTATTATTTTGCATACTCAGCCATCAAAAATGTTATATATGATTTGTTTATAGTTTTTGGAACATGGGCATAATTACTGAATCCTTTTTTCAACAGAGCTCTCAATTTGACAAATCCTTGAATGCAGCTTTTACCTTTGTGAGTTATTTTGTCTAGCAGAGGTGGCAAAAATGACATTGAAGCAAGTTCCAAAACTTTGAGAGATTTCAGGATTTTGTGCACACTCTTGGAAACCTGGGAAGCTGCCATATGAACAAACAGACTAGAATATTGGCTAATGAGGGAAAAATAACCCAGTTGCCTGCTCATTCCATTGTACTATGTGGCCTTTAGCCCACCACTAGATTTGAGAATGTGACCCTCTTATGTCAGCTGACCTGCTAGTTGATCTCACAGACCTAAGTAAGCTCAGCCCAGATCAGCCAAGCACAGACCAGATCAGCACAACTGCCCACCTGACCCATATAATAGTGAGCAGTAGTAATGATTGTTAGTTTAATAAAAACATTTTTGGATGTTTTCTTTGTGTAGTCAGTAGAGTCACTCACTTTCTCAGGTTCTGGCAAGGTTACCATAAACATATTCCCAAGGCTTATTATATGGCAATGTAGGCTATTGGTTATTCTTCCATTCAGAGGCTCCTTGTTTAAAACAATCCAATTAAAAACTTCAGAAATATTAATATATTATAATTTCATTGACAATTGCTAATATAATATTTTATATAAAATGGAATTATCCTGTATGCTTTGAATTCATTCTCATCAACGGCTTGGAGATTCACACTGAGATTATTCAATTCATGGATTGTGATCATGACATGAATCCCTTCCAATATTTTTTAAAAATTTAAATCACTCTTAAAGCACACTTCCCATTTCTTTAAGATAAATACATAAACAAAATAACTTTCTTGTGAGTGTTTTGCCTACAAAACCAAAAAAAAAAAAAAAAAAAAACCCACTGCCGTCCAGTAGATATAAGGAATCATTGCCAGTTATTTTTTTTCCTCATTGTTTTACAATTTTGCTATCATTTGACTCTTTCTCAGGAGACATGCATTCAGTAACAATAGTTTGGGGTTGAACTTTGAAAAAATAATCTAGTAAACAAATACTGTCATTACTACTGTTTATCAGAATTCACCATGTCATCATATAGGTTAAAACATGTGTCTAATACCAATCTTTCCATGTAAAGAAATATGCATAAACAAGGACAAAGCCATTTTCTTCCTAGGATGCATTGTGCAGTTCTATTTGTTTTGTAATTATGCAAACACTGAGGTCATCCTGCTGGCCGTGATGGCCTACAACTGCTTTGAGACCACCTGCAACACACTGCTTTACATGGTCATCATGTCCCAGAAACTCTGTGAGGACCTGGTGCCTGGCTGATACCTCTGAAGAGCCGTGTGTTCTCTGATTTGCGTGTGTATAGCTCTTGAGATCCTGTCCCAGTTCCCAGACATGATTATACACTACTTTTGCAATCAATCCCTTTTCTTATATCTTGCTAGATCTGATGTCTCTATGAATGAACTTCTGTTGTACATTGTCAATTCCAACTCATATTGACCCGATAGGACAGAGTAGAACTACCCCCATAGAGTTTCCATGGAGGACCTGGTCGATTCCAACGGCCAACCTTTCAGTTAGCAGCTGTAGCCTTTAACCACTACGCTACCAGGGTTTCCATCGTACATTGTGGCCACTGTCAATGAGATCGTCACTATCATTGCCATCCTTACTTCCTACTTGTTTATTCTCATCACCATCTCGAGGATGTGCTCTGCAAAGGAAAGACATAAACCTTTTTCCGCCTGTGCCTCCCACCTCACAGCCATTGTTGTCTTCCATGGAACAATACTTTCATTCATTTCAGGTCCAACCCTGGCAGCAGTGTGGACACTGACAAGGAGGCCACGGTGTACCATACTGTAGTGACAGCCACACTGAACCCCCTGACTATACCTTAGAAACAAGTATATGAAAAAAGCTGTCAAGAAAATGGTGGAATTAACTTACATTCTGAGGAAACGTTTTCTTCACTGGACTTAAGAGTTTCAAAATGGACCTTTAAAGAGGCGTTTGAGTTTGGATGGAAATGGATGAAATGGAAAAGGGAGGAGGATCTAGGGTACTATGCATACTTCTTTGTTGTCTATTCACCTTATAGCTTATCTTGAAATTTGCAGTGTCATACAGAGCCTTATTTAAACACATCTGCTGTTTCTCCCCTTTCCCTAATTGCTAAGTGATTTGATTGGGTTTGTGGGATTGTAGTAAACCTTAATTTTTTTGTTTTGTTTTGTGATTTTCTAACAAAATGCACATAAAGACACTTAACTTTTCAACACCATTAATACTTCCAATAATTTTTAAGGAATTTACTTCTTTTTTCATCTAGGACATGATACACATTCGTCTAATAGAATTATACACTTTTTTTTTTTTTTTTGGAAATAGTTCAAATGAATGAAAATATCTCCAACACATCCCATAATACACCATGGTAATAAAAAGGGACCCCAAATTCCCTGCCTTGATCATTCTATACTCCAGGAGCTATGTGATTCACTGTGAGAGGCAAAATTGTAGATTAGGCAGCCTAGTCACTGAAGGAAAAGACACAGTTAGATATCTGGGCAACATTCTAGAATTGTATCTATTATTATTATTGGTTTATTGAATTTTTGGTGAAAATTTACATAGCAACTTAGGTTTCTGTTTTCAATTTTCTCACAAATTGTTCAGTGACATTAGGTACATTCATCACAAAGTGTTGACATTACCCTTAATTGTGTTCTGATTATTCCATTTTCTAGTACTCCAGTTTCCCTTCCCCCTTGTCTTCTTGTGTTTGCTTTTGAATAACTGTTGAAGTTTTGATCTCGTACTAATGGTTTTTCAGTAGATCATTAATCTTACGGGCAATATCCTTTATTTTGTGTGACGCTCTGCTATTTAGCTAAAAGTTGATCTCAGGGGACAGATTCTGTTCTAGGTTTAAAGAGTGTCTCAGGGCAACAGTCTCAGATAATCCTCTGTTTTCTACTGTTCCAGGTTGTCCGATTTTTTTTTTTTATCTTAATAGAAATTTGTGTTTGGCTCCACATTTACCATCTATTGTGATCCTGATTAGAATGGTCAATGGTGGTAGCTGGCACTATTTAGTTCTTCTGGTCTCAGGGTGGATGAGGTTGTGGCTCATGTAGATTTGTTTCTTCTCTGCTCTTTGGGTTTCATTCTGGCTGTTTTGCTCCTGGTCAATAGAGACCTATAATTTGTGTCTTAGATGGCTAATTACAAGATCTTATGATCCCAGACATTTTCACTTCTCTAGGATTCGGATCATTATCATTGTGAACTATGTTATGTCAATTGACTGAGTTGTCCCATGAGATTATGGTCCTAAAACTCCAAATCCAGAAAACCAATGTATGAAGCTGTCTGGTTATGTATGAGGAGTGTCTATATTTGTGTCTTCAGTAAATATATGTGCCTACACCCACATATTTCAGTTTACACACACCTGTAGATACTTCTAGCTGTTCTCGCCTATATACAAACCTGTGCATACACATATACTGATTTGCATATATCCATTGCTAGGTGCTCAGACAGTGGTTTTTACTTTGGTTGTGCTGTGCTAACTACCTCCACATTCACTGCCACTTTTCTCTTCACCAGAAATACTAGTCTCTATAAACCACAATTTTTGCACCACTAAAAAAATTTTTTTTTCTTTTTTTTTTTCCTCTCCTTGGTAACCACCACTGGACATTGGTCTCTTTATATTTATCTATTCTTGTCATCTTAAAAAAGAGGGATCATTCAATATTTGTCCATGTTTGCTTGACTTATTTCACTTTGCTTTATGCCCTTCAGGTCCATCTGTGTTATAATAAGTTCTGTGGAATCATCATTGTTCCTTGGCAAAGAAAATCCTGCTTAGTGATGTAGAGGGTCAGCAGAAAAGAGGATAACGCTCATGAGATGGATTGACACAGTGACTGAAATGATGGGCTCACTCATAACAACTATTGTGAGGATGGTGCAGGACTGGGCAGTGCTATGTTCTGTTGTCCATGAGGTTGCTATGAGTCGGAACTGACTCTATAGCACTTAAAAACAGCAAGTATTCCATTGTATGTATGTGCCACAATTTGCTTATCCACTCATCTGTTACTGCAAAGTTAGTTTTTTTTCCCATTTATTTGTTTATGTGAATAAAACAGCAATGAACAAAAGTGTGCATAGTATGTTTGAGTCATTATTTTTAGGTATCTTAGGGCCTATACCACAGCACATGGATGCTTACGTGTTTGCTGTGATGCTGGAAGCTATGTCATCAGTATTCAGATACCAGCATTGGTTACTCAGGCTGGACAGGTTTCAGCTGACCTTCCAACTTAAGAAGACTAGGAAGAAGGACCTGGCAGTCCACTTCTGAAAAGAATTAGCCAGTGAAACCTTATCAATAGCAGCAGAACATGGCTTAATATACCGCCAGAAGATGAGACCCTCAGGTTGGAAGGCACTCAAAAGATGACTGGAGAAGAGCTGCCTCCTCAAAGTAGAGTCAACCTTAATCATATGGATGGAGTTAAACTTTCAGGACCTTCATTTGTTGCTGTGGCGTGACTCAAAATGAAAAGAAACAGCTACAAACATCCACTAATTATCGGAACATGGAATGTACAAAGTATGAATCTAGGAAAATTGGAAATGGTCAAAAATGAAATGGAGCACATAAACATTGATATCCTAGGAGTTAGTGAGCTGAAATGGACTGGTATTGCCCATATTCAATCAGACAATCCCATTGTCTACTATGCTGGGAACTACAACTTGAAAAGGAATGGTGTTGCATTCATTGTCAAAAAGAACACATAGATCTATCCTGAAGCACAGCACTGTCAGTGATAGGATAATATCCATACACCTACAACAAAGACTAGTTAATAAGAGCATTATTCAAATTTATGAACCAACCATTAAGGCCAAAGATGAAGAAATTGAAGATTTTTACCAATTTTTTGCAGTCTGAAATTGACCAAATATGCACTCTAGATACATTTATAATACATGGAGATTGGAATGTGAAAGTTGGAAACAAAGAAGGATTTGTAGTTGGAAAATGTGGCCTTGATGATAGAAACAATGCCACAGACTGCATGATAGAATTTTTTGTGACCAATGACTTCTTTATGGCAAATACCTTTTTCTACCAACAGATGGAATACACAGGAATCAAATTGACTACATCTATGGGAAGAGAGGATGGAAAAGCTCAATATCATCGGTCAGAACAAAGCCAGGGGCCAACTGTGGAACAGACCATCAATTGCTCATATGCAAGTTGAAGTTGAAACTGATGAAAATTAACAAGTCTACAAGAGCCAAAGTTTGATCTTGAGTACATCTCACCTGAATTTAGAGACCATCTCAAGAAGAGATTTAACATATTGAATACTAATGACCAGAGACCAGATGTGTTGTGGAATGATATCAAGGACATCATACATGAAGAAAGCAAGAGCTCATTAAACAGAAAAAAATAATTAAATAAATAAGATCAAAGTTAATGTGAGAATACTTGTATCAGGTGGACACTTGAGACTGTGTTGGCATCTCCTGTCTGGAGGGGAGATAGGAGGGTGGAGAGGGTTAGAAACTGGAAAAATTGTCACGAAAGGAGAGACTGGAAGGGCTGACACATTAGGGGGAGAATAAGTGGGAGTATGGAGTAAGGCGTATATAAGCTTATATGTGACAGACTGACTTGATTTGTAAACGTTCACTTAAAGCTCAATAAAAATTATGAAAAAAAAGTTGCTGTGAGAAGAAACTCTAAGTTGCTCTAGAATGTTGAGTAGCTAAAGCAAAAGGAATAAATGATGAAGTAAAATAGTTGAAAAGAAGATTTCAAAGGGTGGCTTGAGAAAACAAAGTATTATAATGACATGTGTGACGACCTGTGGATGGAAAACCAAAAAGGAAGAATGTACTCTGCATTTTTCAAGCTGAAAGAACTGAAGAAAAAATTCAAGCAGCAAGCTGCAATATTGAAGGATTCTATGGGGGAAAATATTAAATGACTTAGGAAGCACCAAAAGATGATGGGAGGAATACACAGAGTCACTATACCAAAACAATTGGTCGATGTTCAAACATCTCAGGAGATAGCAATGAGTAGGAACGAATGCTACTGAAGGAAGAAGTCCAAGCTACGCTGAAGGCACTGGTGAAAAACAAGGCTCAAGGAATTGTTGGAATACCAGCTGAGATGTTCCAACAAATGGATGCAGCGCTGGAAGTACTCACTTGCCTAAGCCAAGAATTTGGAAAATGACTACCTGGCCAACTCACTGGAAGAGATCTATATTTATGCCTATTTCCAGGAAAGGTGATCCAAAAGAATGAGGAAATTTTGAACAATGTCATTAATATCACACACAAGAAAAATTTTGCTGAAGATTGTTCAAAAGTGGCTACAACAATATATTGACGGGGAACTGCCAGAAATTCAAGGTGGACTCAGAAGATGACAGGGAACCAGGGATATCATTACTGAGGTCAGATCAATCCTGGCTGAAAATGGAATACCAGAACGATGTTTACCTGTGTTTTACTGACTATGCAAAGGCCTTTGACTCTGTGGATCATAACCAATTATGAACAGCATTGTGAAGAACATGAATTCCAGAACACTTTATTGTGCTCACAAGGAACCTGTACTTAGTTCAAGAGGCAGTTTTTGAACAGAACAAGTGGATACTGTGTAGTTTAAATGCAAGAAAACTGTGCATCAAGGTTGTATCCTTTCACCATACTAATTCAATCTGCATGTTGAGTTAATACTCTGAGAAGCTGGAATAAATGAAGAAGAACGCAGCATCAGGATTTGAGGAAGACTCATTAACAATCTGTGTTATGCAGATGACAAAACCTTGCTTGCTGAAAGTAAAGAGGACTTGAGGTACTTACTGGGTAATGATCCAAGACCACAGCTTTCAGTCTGGATTATGCCTCAACATAAAAAACAAAAACAAAAATCCTTACAGCTGACCAATAAGCAACATCATGATAAAATGAGAAATTATTGAAGCTGTCAAGGATTTCATTTTACTTGGATCCACAATTAATGTCCACGGAAGCAGCAGACAAGAAATCAAAGGACACATTGCATTTGTCAGATCTGGTGCAAAAGAACTCTTTGATGTGTTAAAACTAATATGTAACGTTAAGGACTAAGGTGTGCTTGACCCATGCCATAGTGTTTTCAATTGCCTGATATGATTTGCATGTGAGAGCAGGGCAATGAATAAGGAGAAGAACTGACACTTTTGAATTATGATGTTGGTGAAGAATATTGTATATACCACGGGCTGCTAAAAGTATGAACGAATCTGTCTTGGAAGAAGTACAGCCAGAATGCTACTTATAAGCGATGATGGTGAGACTTTGTCGCTCATACTTTGGACATGTTATCAGGGGGGACCAGTCCTACAGAAGGACATTACACTTGGTAAAAACCGTCCACCTTTTTGAAGGTCAGCAAAAAAGAGGAAGACCCTCAACAAGATGAATTGACACAGTGGCTGTAACACTGGGCGTCAAGTATAAAAACAATCACGAGCATGGCACAGGACCAGGCTGTGTTTTGTTCTGTTGTACATAAGGTCACCATGAGTCAGGACAGACTGGACGGCACCTACAACAACAGCGTGGATGAGCAGCCTTACGCTGGAAACAATCTGCTTAGGCTGAGAAGGAGAGAGGAAAAGGATGATTATTCCACTGCATATATGGTGACACAGAGGTTCAAGGAATTTGAGATTCACAGAAGTTCATATAACCAGAAATGATAGGTTGATGACAGAAATTCAGCTCTTTGACCCCAATTCTAGTGCACGTTCATCCTATTATTTCACTCAGTCTAAGAGATCATTCAAATTCAATTGCCCTTCAGAAAGAACAATTGTTGTAGTCATTTCAAAATCCCTAGTTTATGCCTGAATATCATTTATTCAAAGGCTACATTTGGAGTATTACCAGGTCTGGAAATCGTTCTAAGACACGATTTAGTCTAACACACATTTACTTGGATGGGAATGAATATAATACAAGATTCGTTTGGGATACTGAAGTATAATACCTCAAAATTGCTCTTATGGTGCTCCAATGAATGAACAATCAGAGAAATTCAAGAAAAAAAAAAGATTGAAAAAGTAAAATAAACCAAATTAGAGTAGGAAGGCTCATCCTACAAAGTTTAAAATAAATTGCAGTATTTCTTTTATTAAAATGGAACCCTGGTAGCTCAGTGGATAAGAGTATGGCTGTTAACCAAAAAGTCAGCATTCGAAATCACCAGTCTCTCCTTGAAAATCTATGGGGCAATTCCACTCTGTCCTATAGGGTCACTGCGAGTCAGAAACAACTCGACAACAGGATTTTTTGTTTCTTTGTTTGTTTTGGCTTATTATTAAAATATTGTTATATTGGGACAAACAGAAATTCAAGAGCCAAATGAACATCTTTCTTTAGCCATATGAGAAAGATAAAATTGTATCTCTTTCTTACTCCATACATCAAAACAGGTTTTGAAAACAAAGTTGAAAATTTAGATGACATGAATATACAGAGACTTCACAGAAAAAAACAAAATAAAATAAATTGATGAAAGAAAAATTGAGGAAATAATCTCCACTTATATCACACAGAAGAGAAAGCAACAATTAGTCCTATAGAAAAAATGAATGGAAGTTACCATTAAAGAGTCCAAATTAAAGGAATACAAATAACACTAAAATGTTTGAAGAGTTGTACAATCGGGCTCATATTAATAGAAGGACAAATGAAAACTGCCTTTAGATATCACTGTCACCTATCTGATTGGCACATAATCATCAGCCAATTATTATTTGACAGTTATGAGCTCTATGGATACATACACTTGATAACTAATGGGGAGCATGGGAGTGTTCAGGAGACACGGCAAAATGAATTTGAAATATAAAATGATTCTTACAAAGTGTTCTTAATGATAATATAATTTTCTTCCAGGTTTTCTAATACAGCTGAGAAAGGTAGTTAATTTTAATTGTTTGGCTTTTGTCCTCCAGAGATTGGAGCAACACAGTCTCTAGTGTTCATGTCCCAAGGTTGTGACACAGATATAAGATGCATATACTTTTAATCCCAGCCCAGTGTCCCAGAGGAAGGAGAGGCCTTCTCTTTGCCATTAGCAGGTTTGTTTTAAGATTTAAAGACATTATGATAGCAGGGTATCTAGGGAACACAGTAAAAGGGGGAAAACGTAAACATTAGATATAGAGAGTTCTTGAGGAATACCAGGCCATCACAAAAGCTACTTGTCTGAACATGCAAGGAACAGGATGTGCAGCCCTTATGCAGAGCTTTGCATAGAGGACTTGGCCCCTCGGTAATAGTGCCCTGAATGACAGGTACCTCGGGTGGGGCAATAGAGGAGCCTTGTGAGATTTGAGAATGTATATTTTCATACTTTTGTAAATTTTTGGAGCAGTTGTCAAGATACAGTAGAAAAGTTTTTAAGTAGAGTGGAATAATCAGAGATTGGATAGAATCTTTAGTAAAAAAAACGAAAACTATCATGTGCATCATATGCATCATCTCCCTCAATCGTTCTGCCTTTAACTAAAATTACAAAGCATAAATCAGGGAACTCAAGTATCCCCTGAGAGCAAACAAACAATAAAATGGGAGGAAATTCAAGGAAGAAATTTTAGCTATCCTATTTCCTTGATTGAATAGGAAAATACATTTATCATCAATTTAATATCACAATTTGGGACAGAGAAGAACCATTGCATTAAGACATATATTTGATTAAAATTAAGATTTAAATGCCTTAGATAAATGAAATGTATTTTCAAGGAAAAATATGTGATAATTAAAATGACTAATTGTGCAATGGGATTGCCTTTTGAGGTTGTCTTTAACACTCAGGTTTATGTAGGAACGGGATAGGGCCATTGGGGGACTCAGTACAGCATATGACCTGACATCTTTATTTCAAGGACCAACTGAAAATGATGTGTTGAGTTTCAGAATCAGAGACAAACTTACCAAAATCATAGATAGAGAAGGAGTTTCTCATTATGTTGGGATCTAAGAGTTGCTGGGCACCAATTCCAGAAATACAATGATTCTTCTGTATTACAGTTTTCTCATGAAATGACTTCATTGTGCTCTAATATTCCATGTTTTTAATTCTTATACATACATAATACAGGGTCAGAATGAGTATCCTAGCTGTGTCAGAGGAAGAGAAGTGAATGGGAGAGGCTGTGGGAATGGGAATTTCTCAGTCCAAGAGTCTTTAGTTATTATTCCTGCGTGAAAACATCTCTAAATCCTATTCTCCCGTGTTTCATCTGCATTCTGTTCTCATCTCTGTGGCACCTAACAGTGTCATTGGACTATTTCCCACGATTTAGAGTCTCTACTTTGCTCAAAATTTAAGAGGATGATCATTAACAAAGGAAACATGTTAGGTAGACTCATAAAATGGACCACTGTATAGGCTAGAGAAATGAGTGCATGGCTGGGGATCACAGACTGGATTTTATCTGCACGTTGTTGTGAAAGTCAAGGCATCTTTTTTCTTGTTTTTAATTTTTATTGTGCGTTAAGTGAAAGTTCACAAATCAAGTCAGTCTCTCACAGGAAAACTTATAAACACCTTGCTATATTCTCCCAATTGCTCTCTCCCTAATGAGACAGCCTGCTCCCTCCCTCTACTCTCTCATTTCCTGTCTTTTTCACCAGCTTCTACCCCCCTCTATCCTCCTAGCTCCCCTCCAGAGAGTAGATGCCAACATAGTCTCAAGTGTTCACCTGATCCAAGAAGCTCACTCCTCACTGGCATTCCTCTCCATCCCATTGTCCAGTTCGATCCCTGTCTGAAGAGTTGTCTTTGGGAATGGTTCCTATCCTGGGCCAACAGAAGTTCTGGGGCCATGACCACTGGGGTCTTACTAGTCTCAGTCAGACCATTAAGTCTGGTCTTTTCACGAGAATTTGGGGTCTGCATCCCACTGCTCTCCTGCTCCCTCAGGGGTTCTCGGTTGTGTTCCTAATCAGGGCAGTCATCGGTTGTAGCCAGGCACCACCTAGCTCTTCTGGTCTCAGGCTGATGTAGTCTCTGGTTTATGTGGCCCTTGCTGTCTCTTGGGCTCATAATTACCTTGTGTCCTCGGTATTCTTCATTCTCCTTTGGTTCAGGTGGGTTGAGACCAATTGATTCATCTTAGATGGCTACTTGTTAGTGTTTAATACCCAGATGCCACTCTCCAAAGTGGGATGCAGAATGTTTTCTTAATAGATTTTATTATGCCAATTGACTTAGATGTCTCAAGGCATCTTCTGACTGCTGTTATGCCATCTTTAGAATAAGAATGTAGACTGGATTATATTTATCATCTACCCTAGCCTTTTTATTCCTCAAACAATGAGGGAGGATTGGAACTCAGAACTACCAGATTTGAAGAATGAAAAAATATTGCCAACAAGTCAACTTAGAATCATGGGGACTTCGTAAGTATAAGAGTAGCACCATGCTCGATAAATTTTTCAATGTCTGATTTTTCAGAATTAGATCACCAACCCTTTTTTCAAAGGTGCCTGTGGGTGGGCAGGAACCTTCAAATTTTTGGTTTCTAGCCAAGGGCATTAACCAATAGTACCACACAGGCTGCTAAAAAGTAATTGAGATTTATTTTGATATGAGTGATAGTGTGTCAGAAGAAAAACATAGATTAAAGTGCTATGCAGAATTAATAAAAACACAAATGGGAAGTGTTAGGCTACCCATTCTTTATGTCCATAGTGTGTAGATGTTATGATCTGATTAAATAATATAGTTTAGGTTTTTCTGATTTTAGTTATTGACTGTGAGACTGACATAATCCAACATTGGGCTAAGCTTGTCTTCTATGAACTGATTTCATTCAAGGAGAGCTGTAGTTGTTACCTGAGAACTTGACTTAAAATTACCGAACGATCTCTAAATTCTTTAAGTGATAATCATATTTTAAAATTTTAGAAATTTACCACATTTTGGATAATAAAAATACAGATTCCAGAACAGATATGCTTTCCAATCTTGACATGGGAAGTCGATCCAAGCTCTGTATATCCCCACTATGTTAATTTTTTTTTTAACTTCTAGGACTTTTAGATTTCGACAAACAGAAGCCATGTTATTGTCAGAGGGTAATAAAGGTGGTGTCACATTTTCTCTTTTGGGCTTCTCAGATTACCCAAAACTGAAGATTCCCCTCTTCTTGGTATTTCTGGCCATCTGCAGTGTCACCGTTGTAGGGAATATTGGAATGATTGTAATCATCAAAATTAACCCCAAACTGCACACCCCCATATACTTCTTCCTCAGCCACCTCTCATTTGTGGACTTCTGCTATTCCTCCATCATTGCTCTTAAGATTCTGGAGAACCTAGTTGTAGAAGACAGAACCATTTCATTTTTAGGATGTGTAGTGCAGTTATTTCTCTTTGGTACCTTTGTGGTGACTGAATCAATTTTATTAGCTGTAATGGCCTATGACCGCTTTGTGGCCATTTGTAACCCTCTGCTCTACACAGTTGCCAGTCTCTACACAGAGATTCTGTGCTATGCTGGTGGTGGGATCATATGCATGGGGAGTAGGGTGTTCCTTGATATTCACACGCTCTGCTTTGAAATGATCTTTTCATAGTTCCAACATAATCAATCACTTCTTCTGCGAGTTCTCCACACTTCTTTCCCTTTCTTGCTCTAATACTTACCTCAATGAGTTGTTGCTTTTTATCATTGGTACTTTTAATGAGGTGAGTGTATTACTTATCATTCTCACCTCTTGTGTGTTTATCGTTGTCACCATCTTGAAAATGAGTTCAGCCAGTGGTTGTCATAAGGCATTCTCTACCTGTGCCTCTCGTCTGACTGCCATCACTATCTTCCATGCCAGCATCCTGTTCCTCTACTGTGTGCCCAACTCAAAAAACTCCAGGCACACTTTCAAAGTAGCCTCTGTGTTTTACACAGTGGTGATCCCCATGTTGAATCCCTTGATCTACAGCCTGAGGAATAAGGATGTCAAGAATACAGTCAGGAAGATAAAGGATATTAAATTCTTTTTTCATTAAACATAGTATTTCAGTAGTATTTGTCCCTAAGTAGAAATAAAGTTTGTCTAAAAAGCTTGTTTCTGAAGATATCTATAAAAATTTTAAGTAATATTGCACAGTAGAAAGGATTTGGATTTTGGTTCAAGGTGACTAAATTTGGCTTTGTCTCATAATTGTAAGAAAAGACCACAAGCTCTTTCATTTTTAGCTTTAAATCTATGAAAATGTGATATCATGCGATAGGTCATTATCTGAGGGTGAAGACCAAAAGATAATACGGTTATCATGTGGGGCACCTTGCATTATCTGAATAAACATTAATTCCATCCTTCTGTCTTATAAGATACCTGGAGTGCAGTAATTTCTTAAGAAACACACTTTTTTGCTTATGCATATATATATGTACATACAAATGGAATTAAAGATAAGACACACCTTCAAGAAATGCATAATCTAGTGGTGATGCTGGAGCAATAAAGAAAGTGGCTATTGCCACTATAATAATTACCCTAGAAGGTTTGGGCCAAGGAATAATTAGAATCAATTTGGAGATATTAGAAATATATCATCATAAAAAAGATATTATTTGATGATGGCCTGGTTTTTTTGGAGAATGGGCAGGATTTTAGGATACACTTTTCAGTGAAGAAGGCATTTTATTCAGGACAGACTAGAATGAACAAACTCAAGGAAATGGGGCTGTAATATTGAGTCCACCAATTTTTATTGAGTGAATACTGTATGTGTGGGTCTGTGTGTGCATCTGTGTGTGTGTATATGTGGTATCTTATAGTTGAATAAATTAGGTCTATAACCTGAACATATTTTCAAAGGAGCTCCAACAGGACTGAATGATAGTTTCAACAGGCTGTACTGGAGGCTTAGAAATGGGTCTCAGAAAACAAGAAAATGCAAAAAATAGAGAAAATAAGTTCCTGCCCTGTCTGTGTTGCACGCTGTTAGTTTTCCCACTTAATCATCACAAGTGTTATAAATACTTTATTTATCTTGTATATATATATGTATATATTTGGAACATGAGCATAATTAGTAAATGCTTGTCAACAAAACTCCCAACCACCATAGAAAAATTCAAAAAACTTATTTGAATTTGCCAAAGTGTTGCACAGTAGTGTTCACCTAAACTTATTCAAAATAAAATGAAATTCAGGCTGTCATTTGCAACTAGACATATCAGTTCTATCTTCTTAACTCAGTTTTGCTTGACAAACTTGAAAACCGTTCTCTTTTCTCTAGTTTAAATTCCAAATAAAACAAAAAAATAGTGGGAGAAATAATTTGCCAGGAGTTTTATTGAGGAAGAAAAAAATAATTTGCAGAACAATTTTGTATGGCCCAAGAAATTAACTGGAAGAGTCATATGACTTTAAACTTATGATCATTATTCTAATTTTTAATATTCAGTTCTATAGTGTCACTGTCAGGTGGAATCCACTGAATGGCAATGGTTTTTTTTTTAAAGCATGAGTTGATAAGGAATGAATTAAACAGTCTTGTACATGCAAATATAAACACTGTAGAAACATTGTCTTAGTAATTGAGTGATGAGATAATGGTTTTTCTTTTGTTTAATTTCTGTTTCTCTGGGTGTTTACAAATTTATCTTTCACTACATACATGACACTTATATAATTTATAATTTTCTTTGGTCTTGGGAAATAACTGGTATTTATCTTAAATTGAATCAATGATGGGTAATCAATCCCTTTTTACAGAGAACTTTCACTTCACTCCTCCTGTGGGAAATGATAATCTCATTTTGTGGTTGAAGTGACACAGCCAACTTAGCTTTTATGCTGATGAAATTGAGACCCGTACAGTTGAATTAACTTGGGTACAGCTACCAGTTGCAAAAGCTACTGTTGACAGAATTGGAGCAATCCTTTAAGAATCTACCCACACTGGTAAACATCTTTTCTAGTAAATGCTTTCATACAATCTCATGTTCTTTCATTTTCAAATTGCGTCATTCCAGGTTCTTTATAGCAGATCCTTTGCCTTTCAGTTTACTTAATATGTAAGAGTAGTTTTCAAATTTTTTGTCCACATGCCATTAAATTAGTTTTGTATATGTATATACACCCCAGGAATTCAATTTGACATATAAAACATTTCATCATAAGCTTCAATATCAGAAAGAAGTGTAATCTCCATTATACATCAAAATTCATTCAAATTATGAAAAAATCATTTTGAACAATCAGATTTACATTTTTCCTTCTTCTCCTAAAGTCATATTTCAATTTAACTTTCCTCACAGATAATGGCATTTTATGAATCACATTCTTATTTTTAATTTCTTATAATGTTTTAGTGTTATTGAAAGCTCTCTTTCGAGTAAGTTTATTTTATAACAATAGAAATTACACTATTGAGTTATAATTCAATTGCAAATTTAGAAAAAAATATTATTAATCAATATTTTAAAAAATCATTGTAAATATTTGTTTTTATGAGGAGAATATTTTGATTTTCAATGAAGATTTATTAACGTATCCATGGAAGGATAAAACTTACCTAGAAGACAATAAATTCAGCCTCAATTCTGTTTCTATTTTTTAATAGCTCAAAATGCTTAATTTCGTCACTTTTAAAGTAGCCGGAAATAGAAGCTGTTGAAAATTGTGTTATAATTGAATTGAGCTCAATTCTTTCAATTCTATCCAAATTACCTGCCAATTTCTCACACTCATCTTTCATCAAAAAATATTTTTTGAAATGTATATAACATAAGTAGATTGCCTTCCAAATTTTGTTGAAAGCTAATATATTGGAAACAACTTTTCCTTCACAAAGTTTTGCTACTCATTATGGTGAAATGAAAACATAGCCCCAAGTCTCCAAGCCGTCCAGTGCTCTTTGCAGCTGTACACATCAGGTGGTTGAATCAGTTTGACCAATCCTTGAATGTAGTTTACTCTTGAGAATTATTTTGGCTAACAGAGGTGACAAAAGTGACATTCAGTCCAGTTCCAAGACTTTGAGAGGCTTTGATGCTTTTGCACACTCTCTTGGAACAATGTGAAACTGCCATATGAAAAAAAAAAAAAAAAAAAAGAGACTAGAATATTGGCTAATGGGAGAAACATAGCCCAGTTATCCTGCTCTTCAGTCATACCAGCTAATGTCTAGCCCACCACCAGACTTGAGAATGAACCCTCTTAAATCAACTGACCAGACAGCTTTTCCCATAAGGTAAGCCAAGATCAACAATGCATAGGTGACATCAGCAGAACTGCCTACCTGACCCATGCAATTGTGAGAATAAACAAATGGTTGTTGTTTTAACAAATACATTTTTGAGAGTTTTGTCCACAGCAAAGGGACCGGAAATACTTGACAGCCATTTGCAGGGCTACACAACTCACTGTGAAAAGCACAATTGAAAATTTGCCAAGATTTGCCAGCCTGGCCACCCAAGGAAGAGATAAACTTAGACATCTGGGTGCCATCCTAGAAATGTATCTTTTTTTTTTATTTAATTTTTTTTGATAGTTTACACAGCAAGTCAGGCTCCCATCTGACAATTTCCACACAATTTTTTTTTTTTTTTAGTGACATTAGTTACACTTATTACAATGTGTTGACAGCCCCTTTAATTGTGTTATGTTTGTTATAAATCTAGTACTCTTGTTTCCCTGGCCTCTTATCTTCTCATCTTTGCTGTTGAGTAATTGTTGACCATCAGTTATCATACTGATGGTTTTTCAGTAAAGCACTGATCTTACGGGTAATAGCCTTTATTTTGTGTGCCTCTCTGCTGTTTCTTTATATGGCGATGTTAAGGGACAGTCTTGGTTATACGTTTAAAGAATGTTTCAGGGTGACAATCGCAGGGAGTTCTTTGTTCTCAACTGTTCCAATTTGTCTGGATTTTTTAAATAAGAATTTATGTTCTGCTCCACATTTTTCTCCAACTCCCCGGAATCATCTTTTTTGACCCTGTTCAATGGTGGTAGCTGGGCACCACCTAGTTCTTCGGTCTTGGGGTAAATGAAGTTATAGTTCCTGTAGACTTGTTTCTTCCCTGAGTTTTTGGATGGCTGCTTACCGTTTTGCTGCTGCAGAGTAGAAACCTGTAGTTCTTAGATGGCTGCTCACAAGCTTTCAAGACCTCAGACACTACTCACTTCACTAGGATGAAGATTATAATTTGTGTAAACTATGTTATGCCAGTTTACTGAATTGTCCCATGAGACTATTGTCTTAAGCTTTAAATCCAGAAAACCAGTCTTGGAAGGAGTCTGGTTATGTCTGTGAGATATCTGGAAACTCTGGTGGCGTAGTGGTTAAGTGTTCTAGCTGCAAACCAAAGGGTCAGCAGTTTGAATCCGCCAGGTGCTCCTTGGAAACTCTATGGGGCAGTTCTACTCAATTCTATAGGGTCCCTATGAGTCGGAATCGACTCAAAGGCACTGGGTTTGGTTTGGTTTTTTTGTGAGGTATCTGTATTTCAGTAGTCAGTGAATGTTTTTGAAATCACCCACATATCTGTATTTACACATACCTATAGATACTTCTTTCTGTTCTCATCTACACACACAGCTCTATCTACCCAAATGGCAATATGATTATACCCACCCACATGTGCTCAAACACTGATTTTTACTTTGGTTCTGTTGTCCTCACTACATCCACATTCAGTGCCACACTTCTTATCACCAAAAAAAAACTGTCAAGTCTCTATGATTTAAAGTGTACATTCACCTCCCCCCACATTTCCCTGGTAACCACCAATGAACGTTGTCTCTCTCCTTATGTATATTCTTGTCCTTTTGTAAAATAGGGATCATAAAATATTTGTCCTTATATGCTTGACTTATTTCAGTTAGCAACATTCCCTCCATGGCCATCCGTACTATAAAGTGTTTTGCAAGTCATCATTGTTCATTATGGTTGCATAGTATTCCATTATCTATGTGCCACAATTTGCTTATCCATTCATCCTTTGATGGGCACTTCACTTGTTTCCATGCATTTGCTATTGTTAATAAAGCAGCAATGAATATAAGTGTGTATATGTTTGTCCACATCATTATCTTTAGGTCTCTAGGGTATGTATCTAGAAGTTGGATTGCTGGATCAGAGAGTAGTTCTATTTCTAGTTTTTAGAAAAAAGTGCCATACAATTTAAAATCCTGGATGTAGCATTTTACACCAGCAATGGCCAAGAGTTCCAATCTCCCCACATTGCCACCAACATATACTATTCACTCTCTTTTTATTTATTTATTACATATTTATTTATTCATTCATTCGTTTATCTATCTATCATCTGTCTATGTACCTATCTACCTACCTACCTACCTTCCTACCTATCTACCTACCTGTCTACCTGTCTATCATCTATCTATCTATCGTCTATCTATCATCTATCTATCTATCTATCTATCTATCTATCTATCTATCTATCTATCTATCTATCTATCTATCATCTATCTATCTATCATCTGTCTATCTATCTAATCTATCTATTTATTTATTTCCCACAAAGGCTGTACAATTTTACAGTCTCACCGGCATTGTGTAAGGATTCCAGTTTCCCCACATCCTTGCCAACATTTGTTATTTTCTTTTTTTGAGTAGTATCTATCTCAAAACCAAAACCAAACCTGTGGCTGTCGAGTCCATTCTGACTCATAGTGAACCTATACGATACAGTAGAACTGCCCAACATGGTTTCCAAACAGACGCTGGTAGATTCAAACTGCCGAACTCTAGTTGGCAGGGTAGCTATTAACCACTTCACCAACAGGGCTCCATTAGCCGTCTTAGAGGGAATGAATTTATATCTCATTTTGCTTATGATTTGTACCTCTCTGAAGGCTAATGACATTGAGTATCTTTTCATGTGTTTGGTGGCCATTTGGTGAAACGTTTATTCAGGTCCTTCACCCATTTTATGATTGGATTATTTGTTTCTTTGTTGTTGAATTACTGAATTTTAAAACAAATTTTGGTTACTAGATTCTTATCTAATATATGATTTCCAAGACATTCTGCCAGGTTTTTAACTCACATTTTCACTTTTTTGGTAAAGCTGTTTGGTGAAGAAAAGTTTTTAATTTTTATTGTTTAATTTTATAGTGATTTAGGCAAAAATTTGCAGCACAGATTAATTTCTCATTCAAAAATTTAGACACTAATAGTTTTTGTGACATTAGTTGCAAACCCAGCATTGTGTATTCTCTTTTCCGCTTTCTCTTTTACTCCAGGTTCCCAGTGTCCATTCAGTTTCCTGTCCCTTGAGGTCTTTGTGTCTTTGCTTTTGACAGGTGTGTTGCCTGCTAAATTTCTGGCAGTTCCCTGCCCATGGACCCCTGCAAGTATTTTTGAATGATTTTTAGCAAAATTTTACTTGCGTGTGATATTAATGATTTTTTTTTTATATATAATTTCCACCTTTAATTGGGTCACCTTTCCTTGGAATGTGCACAAATATGAATCTCTCCACTTGGTTGGCCGATTATCTATCTCCCGAATTTCTTGGCACAGAAAAATTGGTACTTCCATAGTTGCAACTTTTTGTTGAAACATCTAAATTGGTATCCTGTCAATTCCTTGAGCTTTGTTTTTTGCCAATGTATTTAGTGTAGCTTGGACTTCTTCCTTCATTGGTTCTTGAGCATATTCTACCTCCTGAAATGGTTGAATGTTGGCCAGTTCTTTTTGGTGCAGTGATTCTATACATTTCTTCAGTCTTCTTTGGATGCTTCATGTGGAGTTCAGTATTTTGCCCACAGACTTCTTCCTTATTGCAACTTGAGCCTTGAATTTTTTCTTCAGTTCCTTCATCTTGAGAAATGCCAAGCACTTTGTTCCCTTTTGTTTCTCCGTTACTCATCTGCCAATTTTTCCTACTGCATTAGCTTGTATGTTGCTGTGATCCTGCAAGCTATGCCATCAGTATTTCAAATGCCAGCAGGATTATCCATGGTTGACAGGATTCAGTGGAGTATTCCAGGGTAAGACAGACTAGGAAGAAGGACCTGGGTGTCAAATTTCTAAAAACTGGCCAGTGAATAACAAACATTTTCTCATATATAGCCAGAAGATATGACCCTCAGGTTAGGAGCTATTGGGAATAAGACTGTGGAAAAGCTGCCTTCTCAAAGTAGAGTAGACCACCTTAATGACATGGATAGAATAAATCTTTCTGGATCTTCATTTGCTGATGTGGGAAAACCCAAAAAGAGAAGAAACAGCTGTAAAGATCCATTAATAATCAGAATGTGGAATGTACAAAGTATGAATCTAGGAAAATTGGAAGCCATCAAAAGTGAAATGAAAAGCATAAACATCGATATCCTAGGCATTAGTGAGCTGAAATGTACTGGAATTGGCCATTTTGAACTAGACAATCATATGCCCTACTATGCTTGGAATGACAAACTTAAGAGGAATGGCTTTACATTCATCATCAAAAAGAACATTTCAAGATCTATCCTGAAGTACAATGGAGTCAGTGACAGAACAATATCCATAAGCCTCCATGGTGCCCTGGTAGAACAGTGGTTAAGAGCTCAGCTACTGACCAAAAGGTCAGCAGTTCAAACACACCAGCCCCTCCTTGGAAGCACTATGAGGCAATTCTACTCTGTCCTCTAGGATTGCTATGAGTCAGAACCGACTCGAAGGCACCTAACAACAACATAAAACCCCAAAAACCAAACCCATTGCCATCAAGTTAATTCTTATTCATAGTGATCCTACAGGACAGAGTAGAACTGCCCCACAAGGTTTCTTAGGAGCACCTGGCAGATTTGAACTGCCAACCTTTTGGTTAGCAGCTGCAACACTTAACCACTATGCCACCAGGGTTTCCAAACAACAACATGGAAGCCAGTTAAAACAAATATTATTGAAATTTATGCACCAATCACTAGTGCCACTGATGAAGAAAAAGAAGATTTTACCAACGTTTGCAGTCTGAAATTGATTAAACATGCAATCAAGATGCATTGATAATTACTGGAGAATGGAATGTGACAATTGGAAACAAAGAAAGATTGGTAGTTAGAAAATATGGCCTTGGTGGTAGAAACAAAGCCAGAAATTATAGAAGTTTGTAAAAGCAATAAATCTTTCATTGTAAATAGCTTTTTTTCACGAACATAAATGGCAGCTACATACGTGGAACTTTCCAGATGAAATACACAGGAATCAAATCAACTACATTTGGGAAGAGATGAGGAGAAGCTCAATGTCATCAGTCAGAACAAGGCCAGTGGCCAACTGTGGAGCAGATCACCCATTAAACCCACCAAAAAAAAAAACAAATTTTTTTTTTGGTGGGTTTGCTAATACGCAATTTCAGGTTGAAGTTAAAGACAATTAAAACAAGACCAGAGATCCAAAGTACCACCTTGAGTATATCCCGCCTGAATTTAGAGACCATTCAATCTCACCGCCTAAAGACCAGATATGTTGTGGGATCACATTAAAGACATTATACATGAAAAAAAGTAAAAGGTCATTAAAAAGATAGGAAAGAAAAGAAAGACCAAAACGGATGCCAGAAGGAACTCTGACTTGTTCTTGAATGTACAGTAGCTAAAGCAAAGGAAAGAAATGATCATGTGAAAGAGCTAAACGGAAATTTCAAAAGGCAGCTCAAGAAGACAGAAAGCTAGTCTTGTGGTGTCAAATTTCCAGACTTTCTGTTTATATGAGAATTTCTTAATTGCTCCCTCATTTTTAAATGACAGCTTTGTTGGGTAAAGTATTCCTAGTTTGAAAGTGGGAGGTCTCACCTTACCTGATTTTAGAACCTATTATGCCACCAGTCTAGTCTGAACAGCCTGGTACTGGTACAACAGCAGATATATAGTCAATGGAATAGAATTGGGAATCCAGGTGTAAATTCACCCACTTATGAACAGCTGATATTTGAAAAAAGCCCAAAGTCTGTTAATGGGGAAAAGGCAGTCTTTAACAAATGGTGCTGGCATAACTGCATATCCATACACGAAAAAAAAGAAAAAAGACACAAGATCCATACCTCACACCATGCACAAAAATAAAACTCAAAATAGATTGAAGATCTAAATATAAAATCCAAAATGATAAAGATTCATCAACACAGAGTCTGAGTGAGGGTCACTAGGCCAGCCAGGTGAAGTCAAGGCCAGGTGGGCGGGACTAAGGCTCCTTTGCCATCACCATGGAGACAGTCCCACCACCGGAACAGTGGGCGGAGCTTATGATGGGCCTGGTGACAAGACTGAGCCAATGGCAGAGATCTGGCCCGCCAGGCAGATGACACAGGGCCCTCCATTATGACCTATGACACCTAGTGGCCACAGGATTTGAGCACACCCTGGGAAAGCCTACGCAGGCACAGGGGAGCTTCTGGTTCCGACTGGTTCAGGGCATTGCTACAACAGGCCAGTAGGTACCTCTTTCCCACTTTCCAGAGGATATCAGTACGCAATGCCACCCCACTCAGCATCTCTTGCCTCTCTCTGTCTCTCTCTGGATGTGTTCGTTCTCTGAAATCTCTTCCTTCTCCCCCTGAGTCACTTCACAGCTTGGAGTGCCTGACAGAGTGCCTAGAGACGAAAGGGCAAAGGGGGAAGGCCTCTGGCTCTACTGGTTGCCCACGGGCAGACAAGATCTGCTGGTCTATCTGCAAGGTCTAGAGAGTGGTGATTGACCGGGGATCTACATCACGGGCCGACCCTGGCCAGGTGAAGCTTGCTGACATGTGGCAGCCTCTCCGGAGACTACTAATTCCGCTGGTCACATTGTATGCAAATACCCAGCTGAGAGCACAGGGCAGAAAACATTGACACATACCTGCCAGAGGCCTATTCTGGGTCTGAAGAGTCCACCCTGGTCTCCAGCGACTCAGCATCTCAGCACACACTTTGCCTGCACACATGGAATCCGCCTCTCTCCACAAATGCCTTCTCCTGCTAGGAAACACAGGATGTCACTCAGCCAAAGGAGAGCACAGGCAAAGTCAACTGAAGCCCGCCTTTTCACGATTTTGCCCTGTGCTGGTCCACAGGCTCCGGGGCACACTGCGTGTGCGTCACTTCTCCGAAGACAAGGCCGAAATTCGGGCATCCAGGGCCCTAGCAGTCCAGAGTCTGCGGATGGTGGCATATGGATCACCTCTTTGCCACGTACAGGAGGGAGGCCTGGGCCCTAGCCTGGCTCCGCTAGAGCTCCACGACCTCAGCTATTTTCCCTGACCTTTGGCCCGTGCCCCCGTGAGTGTGTGATTTCTAGTTCCACTTCTCCTCCGACCACTCTCAATCCGCCACCTGCGGATACCTCAGCGTGGACGTGAACATCTATCACTGTCTGCAGTGTCACGGGTCACTAGGAGTCTAGGCTCAGGCTGACCTTGGCTGTCTTCTGCCCAGGCAAGGAGCCTAATCCTTCAAAGGAAATGAGGACACGTGGTCACTGGCCGACATCCTTTCTTTCATCCACACAGCGGTCTGTACGAGGGTAAAGAGGCCAGGTAGGACAGGTGAAGGCTGAGTGCGGGGCCTAAGGCTTCTTTCTCAATCACCACGGAGACAGCCACCGGAAGGCTGGGCGGAACTTCTGACGGGGACGGGTCACAAACTCTGAGCCAATAGGAGAGGTCCGGCCTAACAGCCCAGTTAGGCAGAGGCCTCCATTTTACCCATGGACACACAACGGCCCCTTCTGTCCTTGGCCACAAAATCGAGGGCACCCAGGGAATAACTTCACAGCAGGCAACCCCTGATGTGGACAGGTTCGACATACTGGGACAGCAGGCAGGTACCTCTTGTCCACTTACGCTGGGATATCAGTAGGCAAGGCGCCCTTCCTCAGCATCTATGGCCCCTCTCTGTATGTGTTCATTCAGAGAAATCTCTCCGTTCTACCCCTGAGACAAATCACAGCTATGAGGGGCCTGAGAGAGAGCCTGGAGAGGAAACAGGGGAGGCTTCTGGCTGTACCGCGTCCCCGTGGGTAGAGAACAGCAGTTAGTCTCTCTGGAAGGTCTTAGCTTCTGTTGCTTGACATGGGCAATACGGTAGGGGCGGACCCTGGCCAGGTGGAGCTTGTGGGCAGACGCAACCTCTGGGGGAAGAATAATTCCGCTGCTGCTTTGTATGCTGTAAACCTCCCCACGCCAGGTGGGATGGGCAGAGAACATTGACCCACAACTGCCAGGGGCCTTTCCTGGGACTGAAGATCCCAACCTGGTCTCAACCTTGTCGCCTTCTCAGCACATACCTTTCCTGCACACATAATCCTGCCTTTCTCCGTCACTGCCTGATCCTACTAGGAAAAAAGCATGCCGCCCAAAAAGGCCCATGTCAAGGAAATCGAAGAGACACTGCCGTTTTCCCAATTTTTGCTGTCTACATATCCCCGCCTCCGGTGGAAGGCTGCGTATGTGGCCGGGCAGCCAAGGCAAGGCCGAAATCCTGGCATCCTGGGCCCCAGCAATCCAATGGTTTACGGACGTGGGGACCCGGATGACATGTTTCCCACATACAGGAGGAATCCTTGGGCCCTTCACTGGCTCGCCCTTCAGCTCGGCCACGTCCACTACTGGCCCTGGCCTTTGGCCGGTGCCCCATTGAACGTGTGCTCCGGAGTGATGTTTCTCCACCCATCGCTATCATTCTGCCACCAGGGGATATGTGAGAGTGGGAGTCACCATTTGTCACTGGCAGCAGTGTCACAAGTCACTAGACTTCCAGGTACCAGCTGGCCTAGGCTGCCTTCTGCCCCAGGCAAGGTCCCGAATCCTTTATCCCAGATGCTGACACCTGGGCGCTGGCGGATATTCATTTTTATCAACACAGAGGTCTGAGTGAGGGTCAGCAGGCCAGCTAGGTGAAGTCAAGGCCAGGTGGGCGGGACTAAGGCTCCTTTGCCATCACCATGGAGACAGTCCCACCACCGGAACAGTGGGCGGAGCTTATGATGGGCCTGGTGACAAGACTGAGCCAATGGCAGAGATCTGGCCCGCCAGGCAGATGACACAGGGCCCTCCATTATGACCTATGACACCTAGTGGCCACAGGATTTGAGCACACCCTGGGAAAGCCTACGCAGGCACAGGGGAGCTTCTGGTTCCGACTGGTTCAGGGCATTGCTACAACAGGCCAGGTACCTCTTTCCCACTTTCCAGAGGATATCAGTACGCAATGCCACCCCACTCAGCATCTCTTGCCTCTCTCTGTCTCTCTCTGGATGTGTTCGCTCTCTGAAATCTCTCCCTTCTCCCCCTGAGTCACTTCACAGCTTGGAGTGCCTGACAGAGTGCCTAGAGACGAGAGAGCAAAGGGGGAAGGCCTCTGGCTCTACTGGTTGCCCACGGGCAGACAAGATCTGCTGGTCTATCTGCAAGGTCTAGAGAGTGGTGATTGACCGGGGATCTACATCACGGGCCGACCCTGGCCAGGTGAAGCTTGCTGACATGTGGCAGCCTCTCCGGAGACTACTAATTCCGCTGGTCACATTGTATGCAAATACCCAGCTGAGAGCACAGGGCAGAAAACATTGACACATACCTGCCAGAGGCCTATTCTGGGTCTGAAGAGTCCACCCTGGTCTCCAGCGACTCAGCATCTCAGCACACACTTTGCCTGCACACATGGAATCCGCCTCTCTCCACAAATGCCTTCTCCTGCTAGGAAACACAGGATGTCACTCAGCCAAAGGAGAGCACAGGCAAAGTCAACTGAAGCCCGCCTTTTCACGATTTTGCCCTGTGCTGGTCCACAGGCTCCGGGGCACACTGCGTGTGCGTCACTTCTCCGAAGACAAGGCCGAAATTCGGGCATCCAGGGCCCTAGCAGTCCAGAGTCTGCGGATGGCGGCATATGGATCACCTCTTTGCCACGTACAGGAGGGAGGCCTGGGCCCTAGCCTGGCCCCGCTAGAGCTCCACGACCTCAGCTATTTTCCCTGACCTTTGGCCCGTGCCCCCGTGAGTGTGTGATTTCTAGTTCCACTTCTCCTCCGACCACTCTCAATCCGCCACCTGCGGATACCTCAGCGTGGACGTGAACATCTATCACTGTCTGCAGTGTCACGGGTCACTAGGAGTCTAGGCTCAGGCTGACCTTGGCTGTCTTCTGCCCAGGCAAGGAGCCTAATCCTTCAAAGGAAATGAGGACACGTGGTCACTGGCCGACATCCTTTCTTTCATCCACACAGCGGTCTGTACGAGGGTAAAGAGGCCAGGTAGGACAGGTGAAGGCTGAGTGCGGGGCCTAAGGCTTCTTTCTCAATCACCACGGAGACAGCCACCGGAAGGCTGGGCGGAACTTCTGACGGGGACGGGTCACAAACTCTGAGCCAATAGGAGAGGTCCGGCCTAACAGCCCAGTTAGGCAGAGGCCTCCATTTTACCCATGGACACACAACGGCCCCTTCTGTCCTTGGCCACAAAATCGAGGGCACCCAGGGAATAACTTCACAGCAGGCAACCCCTGATGTGGACAGGTTCGACATACTGGGACAGCAGGCAGGTACCTCTTGTCCACTTACGCTGGGATATCAGTAGGCAAGGCGCCCTTCCTCAGCATCTATGGCCCCTCTCTGTATGTGTTCATTCAGAGAAATCTCTCCGTTCTACCCCTGAGACAAATCACAGCTATGAGGGGCCTGAGAGAGAGCCTGGAGAGGAAACAGGGGAGGCTTCTGGCTGTACCGCGTCCCCGTGGGTAGAGAACAGCAGTTAGTCTCTCTGGAAGGTCTTAGCTTCTGTTGCTTGACATGGGCAATACGGTAGGGGCGGACCCTGGCCAGGTGGAGCTTGTGGGCAGACGCAACCTCTGGGGGAAGAATAATTCCGCTGCTGCTTTGTATGCTGTAAACCTCCCCACGCCAGGTGGGATGGGCAGAGAACATTGACCCACAACTGCCAGGGGCCTTTCCTGGGACTGAAGATCCCAACCTGGTCTCAACCTTGTCGCCTTCTCAGCACATACCTTTCCTGCACACATAATCCTGCCTTTCTCCGTCACTGCCTGATCCTACTAGGAAAAAAGCATGCCGCCCAAAAAGGCCCATGTCAGGGAAATCGAGGAGACACTGCCGTTTTCCCAATTTTTGCTGTCTACATATCCCCGCCTCCGGTGGAAGGCTGCGTATGTGGCCGGGCAGCCAAGGCAGGGCCGAAATCCTGGCATCCTGGGCCCCAGCAATCCAATGGTTTACGGACGTGGGGACCCGGATGACATGTTTCCCACATACAGGAGGAATCCGTGGGCCCTTCACTGGCTCGCCCTTCAGCTCGGCCACGTCCACTACTGGCCCTGGCCTTTGGCCGGTGCCCCATTGAACGTGTGCTCCGGAGCGATGTTTCTCCACCCATCGCTATCATTCTGCCACCAGGGGATATGTGAGAGTGGGAGTCACCATTTGTCACTGGCAGCAGTGTCACAAGTCACTAGACTTCCAGGTACCAGCTGGCCTAGGCTGCCTTCTGCCCCAGGCAAGGTCCCGAATCCTTTATCCCAGATGCTGACACCTGGGCGCTGGCGGATATTCATTTTTATCAACACAGAGGTCTGAGTGAGGGTCAGCAGGCCAGCTAGGTGAAGTCAAGGCCAGGTGAGCGGGACTAAGGCTCCTTTGCCATCACCATGGAGACAGTCCCACCACCGGAACAGTGGGCGGAGCTTATGATGGGCCTGGTGACAAGACTGAGCCAATGGCAGAGATCTGGCCCGCCAGGCAGATGACACAGGGCCCTCCATTATGACCTATGACACCTAGTGGCCACAGGATTTGAGCACACCCTGGGAAAGCCTACGCAGGCACAGGGGAGCTTCTGGTTCCGACTGGTTCAGGGCATTGCTACAACAGGCCAGGTACCTCTTTCCCACTTTCCAGAGGATATCAGTACGCAATGCCACCCCACTCAGCATCTCTTGCCTCTCTCTGTCTCTCTCTGGATGTGTTCGCTCTCTGAAATCTCTCCCTTCTCCCCCTGAGTCACTTCACAGCTTGGAGTGCCTGACAGGGTGCCTAGAGACGAAAGAGCAAAGGGGGAAGGC
This sequence comes from Loxodonta africana, assembly GCF_030014295.1. Classification (NCBI taxonomy): domain Eukaryota; kingdom Metazoa; phylum Chordata; class Mammalia; order Proboscidea; family Elephantidae; genus Loxodonta; species Loxodonta africana. The sequence goes on along the minus strand of NW_026974869.1, from coordinate 69,686 downwards.
CTCTGGCTCTACTGGTTGCCCACGGGCAGACAAGATCTGCTGGTCTACCTGCAAGGTCTAGAGAGTGGTGATTGACCGGGGATCTACATCACGGGCCGACCCTGGCCAGGTGAAGCTTGCTGACATGTGGCAGCCTCTCCGGAGACTACTAATTCCGCTGGTCACATTGTATGCAAATACCCAGCTGAGAGCACAGGGCAGAAAACATTGACACATACCTGCCAGAGGCCTATTCTGGGTCTGAAGAGTCCACCCTGGTCTCCAGCGACTCAGCATCTCAGCACACACTTTGCCTGCACACATGGAATCCGCCTCTCTCCACAAATGCCTTCTCCTGCTAGGAAACACAGGATGTCACTCAGCCAAAGGAGAGCACAGGCAAAGTCAACTGAAGCCCGCCTTTTCACGATTTTGCCCTGTGCTGGTCCACAGGCTCCGGGGCACACTGCGTGTGCGTCACTTCTCCGAAGACAAGGCCGAAATTCGGGCATCCAGGGCCCTAGCAGTCCAGAGTCTGCGGATGGCGGCATATGGATCACCTCTTTGCCACGTACAGGAGGGAGGCCTGGGCCCTAGCCTGGCCCCGCTAGAGCTCCACGACCTCAGCTATTTTCCCTGACCTTTGGCCCGTGCCCCCGTGAGTGTGTGATTTCTAGTTCCACTTCTCCTCCGACCACTCTCAATCCGCCACCTGCGGATACCTCAGCGTGGACGTGAACATCTATCACTGTCTGCAGTGTCACGGGTCACTAGGAGTCTAGGCTCAGGCTGACCTTGGCTGTCTTCTGCCCAGGCAAGGAGCCTAATCCTTCAAAGGAAATGAGGACACGTGGTCACTGGCCGACATCCTTTCTTTCATCCACACAGCGGTCTGTACGAGGGTAAAGAGGCCAGGTAGGACAGGTGAAGGCTGAGTGCGGGGCCTAAGGCTTCTTTCTCAATCACCACGGAGACAGCCACCGGAAGGCTGGGCGGAACTTCTGACGGGGACGGGTCACAAACTCTGAGCCAATAGGAGAGGTCCGGCCTAACAGCCCAGTTAGGCAGAGGCCTCCATTTTACCCATGGACACACAACGGCCCCTTCTGTCCTTGGCCACAAAATCAAAGGCACCCAGGGAATAACTTCACAGCAGGCAACCCCTGATGTGGACAGGTTTGGCATACTGGGACAGCAGGCAGGTACCTCTTGTCTACTTATGCTGGGATATCAGTAGGCAAGGAGCCCTTCCTCAGCATCTATGGCCCCTCTCTGTATGTGTTCATTCAGAGAAATCTCTCCGTTCTACCCCTGAGACAAATCACAGCTATGAGGGGCCTGAGAGAGAGCCTGGAGAGGAAACAGGGGAGGCTTCTGGCTGTACCGCGTCCCCGTGGGTAGAGAACAGCAGTTAGTCTCTCTGGAAGGTCTTAGCTTCTGTTGCTTGACATGGGCAATACGGTAGGGGCGGACCCTGGCCAGGTGGAGCTTGTGGGCAGACGCAACCTCTGGGGGAAGAATAATTCCGCTGCTGCTTTGTATGCTGTAAACCTCCCCACGCCAGGTGGGATGGGCAGAGAACATTGACCCACAACTGCCAGGGGCCTTTCCTGGGACTGAAGATCCCAACCTGGTCTCAACCTTGTCGCCTTCTCAGCACATACCTTTCCTGCACACATAATCCTGCCTTTCTCCGTCACTGCCTGATCCTACTAGGAAAAAAGCATGCCGCCCAAAAAGGCCCATGTCAGGGAAATCGAGGAGACACTGCCGTTTTCCCAATTTTTGCTGTCTACATATCCCCGCCTCCGGTGGAAGGCTGCGTATGTGGCCGGGCAGCCAAGGCAGGGCCGAAATCCTGGCATCCTGGGCCCCAGCAATCCAATGGTTTACGGACGTGGGGACCCGGATGACATGTTTCCCACATACAGGAGGAATCCGTGGGCCCTTCACTGGCTCGCCCTTCAGCTCGGCCACGTCCACTACTGGCCCTGGCCTTTGGCCGGTGCCCCATTGAACGTGTGCTCCGGAGCGATGTTTCTCCACCCATCGCTATCATTCTGCCACCAGGGGATATGTGAGAGTGGGAGTCACCATTTGTCACTGGCAGCAGTGTCACAAGTCACTAGACTTCCAGGTACCAGCTGGCCTAGGCTGCCTTCTGCCCCAGGCAAGGTCCCGAATCCTTTATCCCAGATGCTGACACCTGGGCGCTGGCGGATATTCATTTTTATCAACACAGAGGTCTGAGTGAGGGTCAGCAGGCCAGCTAGGTGAAGTCAAGGCCAGGTGAGCGGGACTAAGGCTCCTTTGCCATCACCATGGAGACAGTCCCACCACCGGAACAGTGGGCGGAGCTTATGATGGGCCTGGTGACAAGACTGAGCCAATGGCAGAGATCTGGCCCGCCAGGCAGATGACACAGGGCCCTCCATTATGACCTATGACACCTAGTGGCCACAGGATTTGAGCACACCCTGGGAAAGCCTACGCAGGCACAGGGGAGCTTCTGGTTCCGACTGGTTCAGGGCATTGCTACAACAGGCCAGGTACCTCTTTCCCACTTTCCAGAGGATATCAGTACGCAATGCCACCCCACTCAGCATCTCTTGCCTCTCTCTGTCTCTCTCTGGATGTGTTCGCTCTCTGAAATCTCTCCCTTCTCCCCCTGAGTCACTTCACAGCTTGGAGTGCCTGACAGGGTGCCTAGAGACGAAAGAGCAAAGGGGGAAGGCCTCTGGCTCTACTGGTTGCCCACGGGCAGACAAGATCTGCTGGTCTACCTGCAAGGTCTAGAGAGTGGTGATTGACCGGGGATCTACATCACGGGCCGACCCTGGCCAGGTGAAGCTTGCTGACATGTGGCAGCCTCTCCGGAGACTACTAATTCCGCTGGTCACATTGTATGCAAATACCCAGCTGAGAGCACAGGGCAGAAAACATTGACACATACCTGCCAGAGGCCTATTCTGGGTCTGAAGAGTCCACCCTGGTCTCCAGCGACTCAGCATCTCAGCACACACTTTGCCTGCACACATGGAATCCGCCTCTCTCCACAAATGCCTTCTCCTGCTAGGAAACACAGGATGTCACTCAGCCAAAGGAGAGCACAGGCAAAGTCAACTGAAGCCCGCCTTTTCACGATTTTGCCCTGTGCTGGTCCACAGGCTCCGGGGCACACTGCGTGTGCGTCACTTCTCCGAAGACAAGGCCGAAATTCGGGCATCCAGGGCCCTAGCAGTCCAGAGTCTGCGGATGGCGGCATATGGATCACCTCTTTGCCACGTACAGGAGGGAGGCCTGGGCCCTAGCCTGGCCCCGCTAGAGCTCCACGACCTCAGCTATTTTCCCTGACCTTTGGCCCGTGCCCCCGTGAGTGTGTGATTTCTAGTTCCACTTCTCCTCCGACCACTCTCAATCCGCCACCTGCGGATACCTCAGCGTGGACGTGAACATCTATCACTGTCTGCAGTGTCACGGGTCACTAGGAGTCTAGGCTCAGGCTGACCTTGGCTGTCTTCTGCCCAGGCAAGGAGCCTAATCCTTCAAAGGAAATGAGGACACGTGGTCACTGGCCGACATCCTTTCTTTCATCCACACAGCGGTCTGTACGAGGGTAAAGAGGCCAGGTAGGACAGGTGAAGGCTGAGTGCGGGGCCTAAGGCTTCTTTCTCAATCACCACGGAGACAGCCACCGGAAGGCTGGGCGGAACTTCTGACGGGGACGGGTCACAAACTCTGAGCCAATAGGAGAGGTCCGGCCTAACAGGCCAGTTAGGCAGAGGCCTCCATTTTACCCATGGACACACAACGGCCCCTTCTGTCCTTGGCCACAAAATCGAGGGCACCCAGGGAATAACTTCACAGCAGGCAACCCCTGATGTGGACAGGTTCGACATACTGGGACAGCAGGCAGGTACCTCTTGTCCACTTACGCTGGGATATCAGTAGGCAAGGCGCCCTTCCTCAGCATCTATGGCCCCTCTCTGTATGTGTTCATTCAGAGAAATCTCTCCGTTCTACCCCTGAGACAAATCACAGCTATGAGGGGCCTGAGAGAGAGCCTGGAGAGGAAACAGGGGAGGCTTCTGGCTGTACCGCGTCCCCGTGGGTAGAGAACAGCAGTTAGTCTCTCTGGAAGGTCTTAGCTTCTGTTGCTTGACATGGGCAATACGGTAGGGGCGGACCCTGGCCAGGTGGAGCTTGTGGGCAGACGCAACCTCTGGGGGAAGAATAATTCCGCTGCTGCTTTGTATGCTGTAAACCTCCCCACGCCAGGTGGGATGGGCAGAGAACATTGACCCACAACTGCCAGGGGCCTTTCCTGGGACTGAAGATCCCAACCTGGTCTCAACCTTGTCGCCTTCTCAGCACATACCTTTCCTGCACACATAATCCTGCCTTTCTCCGTCACTGCCTGATCCTACTAGGAAAAAAGCATGCCGCCCAAAAAGGCCCATGTCAGGGAAATCGAGGAGACACTGCCGTTTTCCCAATTTTTGCTGTCTACATATCCCCGCCTCCGGTGGAAGGCTGCGTATGTGGCCGGGCAGCCAAGGCAGGGCCGAAATCCTGGCATCCTGGGCCCCAGCAATCCAATGGTTTACGGACGTGGGGACCCGGATGACATGTTTCCCACATACAGGAGGAATCCGTGGGCCCTTCACTGGCTCGCCCTTCAGCTCGGCCACGTCCACTACTGGCCCTGGCCTTTGGCCGGTGCCCCATTGAACGTGTGCTCCGGAGCGATGTTTCTCCACCCATCGCTATCATTCTGCCACCAGGGGATATGTGAGAGTGGGAGTCACCATTTGTCATTGGCAGCAGTGTCACAAGTCACTAGACTTCCAGGTACCAGCTGGCCTAGGCTGCCTTCTGCCCCAGGCAAGGTCCCGAATCCTTTATCCCAGATGCTGACACCTGGGCGCTGGCGGATATTCATTTTTATCAACACAGAGGTCTGAGTGAGGGTCAGCAGGCCAGCTAGGTGAAGTCAAGGCCAGGTGGGCGGGACTAAGGCTCCTTTGCCATCACCATGGAGACAGTCCCACCACCGGAACAGTGGGCGGAGCTTATGATGGGCCTGGTGACAAGACTGAGCCAATGGCAGAGATCTGGCCTGCCAGGCAGATGACACAGGGCCCTCCATTATGACCTATGCCACAGGATTTGAGCACACCCTGGGAAAGCCTACGCAGGCACAGGGGAGCTTCTGGTTCCGACTGGTTCAGGGCATTGCTACAACAGGCCAGGTACCTCTTTCCCACTTTCCAGAGGATATCAGTACGCAATGCAACCCCACTCAGCATCTCTTGCCTCTCTCTGTCTCTCTCTGGATGTGTTCGCTCTCTGAAATCTCTTCCTTCTCCCCCTGAGTCACTTCACAGCTTGGAGTGCCTGACAGGGTGCCTAGAGACGAAAGAGCAAAGGGGGAAGGCCTCTGGCTCTACTGGTTGCCCATGGGCAGACAAGATCTGCTGGTCTATCTGCAAGGTCTAGAGAGTGGTGATTGACCGGGGATCTACATCACGGGCCGACCCTGGCCAGGTGAAGCTTGCTGACATGTGGCAGCCTCTCCGGAGACTACTAATTCCGCTGGTCACATTGTATGCAAATACCCAGCTGAGAGCACAGGGCAGAAAACATTGACACATACCTGCCAGAGGCCTATTCTGGGTCTGAAGAGTCCACCCTGGTCTCCAGCGACTCAGCATCTCAGCACACACTTTGCCTGCACACATGGAATCCGCCTCTCTCCACAAATGCCTTCTCCTGCTAGGAAACACAGGATGTCACTCAGCCAAAGGAGAGCACAGGCAAAGTCAACTGAAGGCCACGTTTTCAAGATTTCCCCTGTGCTGGTCCTTTCCTGGGATGAAAGATCCCAACCTGGTCTTATCGTCGTCACCCTCTCAGCACACACCTTTCCTGCACACATAATCTTGCCTTTTGTGTCAGTGCCTCATCCTACTAGGAAAAAAAGCATTCTGCTCAAAAAGACAATGCCAGGAAAATCGAGGAGACGCTGCCATTTTCCAAATTTTTGCTTTCTACCCATCCCCGCCTCCGGTGAAAAGCTGTGTATGTGGCCGGGCTCCAAAGGCAAGGCCTAAATCCTGGCAGCCTGGGCCCCAGCAGTCCAGTGGTTTATGGATGTGGGGACACGGATGACCTGTTTGCCACATATAGAAAATGAACATTCAATATAGAACACAGTATGGAATAGAGAATACAGGAAATATAGAATATAGAAGAATATAGATTATTGAACATAGAATATATAATGTAGAATTAAAAACATAGATTGTAAAATAAAGTATAAATGACTCAGAACATAAAATATATTTTATAGAATATAGAAGACAATAGAATATAGATTGTAAAGTACAGAATTCACAATATAGAGGAAAACAGAATATGGAAGAAGATAGAATATAGGACAAATGTAGAATATGGAATACAGAAATATATAGTATATAAAAAGATAGAATGTGGAAAAACATAGACTATAGAATACAAAATATAGTTGAATTTAAAATATAGAATGTAGAACATATAATATGTAATACAAAACATGCAATATAGAATATAGAAGAATATTGTATGAAGAAAAATATAGAATATAGAACATCGAATATAGAATACAGAGTATGGAATATAGAATACACAAAAATACAGAATGTAGAAAAACATCCAAGAACACAGATCATAGAATACAGAGACTTTAAAATATAGAGTATGATACATAGAACACTGAGTATACAATACAGAATATAAAAGAACTTTGAAAATAGAAGGATATAATATATAGAGGATTTGGAATAAGGAAGAGTATAGAATATACGTTATAGAAGAACATAGCATAAAGAATACAGAATAGAGAAGAAAATAGAAGATAAATTCAGAATATAGAATACAGAAGAATATAAAATGTACAATGTAGAATAGCAATTATAGAATGCAAACTATAGAATGAAGAATATAGGAGAATATAAATTACAGAATATAGACTATAAATTATACAATATACATGATTATGGAAAATACAATGTAGAATGTAAAATGTAGAATATAGGAGAAAATGGAATACAGAATATACAAGAATATGGAATGTTGAATATAGTATCTAGAATATGGAATATAGAATACACAAAAATATAGTATATGTAAAATATAGAAAATAGAAGATTGAATATAGAACATAGAATATAGAAAAATCTAGAATACAGAATCTAGAAGAATATAGAATGTAGAATTTAGAATACAGAATGTAGAATATGGAAGATTTTAGAATATAGAACATAGAATATACAGTATAGAATACAGAATATGGAATATACAACCTAGACTATAGAAAAATATAGAAATAGAATATAAAAGGATATAGAACATAGAAGAATGTAGAATAGAGAATACGGAATAGACTATACAAGAGAATATTAGATTATAGAAGAATATAGAGATTAGAAGGCAGAATATACAATAAAAATATAGAAGATAGAAGAATTCAGAAAAATTTAGAACATAAAATGTAGAATATAGAAGAAAATAGAATATAAAATTTAGAATGGAGAACATGGAATATGGAATAGAGTATAGAGAAGAATAAAGAATATTGAAAAATTTAAAATATAGAATGCAGACTGTAGAATATTGAATATAGAATTTAGAATGTACAATATAGAATACAGCAGATAGAAGAATGTAGATTATAAGTGAAGAATATAGAATAAGAATGTAGAAGAGTATAGAATGCAGAATGTAGAATATAGAATAAGGAATATAGAATGTAGAATACAGAAGAATATAGTATATAAAAATACAGAATATAGAACATTGAATATGGAATATAGAATACAGAGCACGAAATAGAGAAATAGAAAAAACATAGAATAGAGATAAATATAGACTATAGAATAGAGTATGTACAAAGTGGAATTCGGAATATAAAATATAGAACATAAAATATAAAGGAATATAGATTATAGAATATAGAAGATTCTGGAATATAGAATGTAGAATTAAATATAGAATATGCGAGATGGAATATAAGAGAATATAGAATGTAGAATATAGTATATAGAATATGCAATATGGAATATAGAATACAGAAAATTATAAAATATATAGAGTATAGAAAAAAATTGAATATAGAATACAGACAATGGAATATAGAAAAATATAGAATATAAAACAGAATAAAAATATACATAATGTATAGAATAAACATTACAGAATATAGAAGACTACGGAATGTAGAATGTAAATACAGAATATACAATATAGAAGAATATATGATACAGACTATGGAAGAACACAGAATACAGAAAATTATATAGAAAAGTATAGAGTACAGAAAAAGAACACTGAATATGCAACATGGAGTATGGAATATAGAATATAGAAGAATATAGAATGTAGAATACAAAATATAGAATATGAAATAAAGCATAAAGAACACAGAATATAGAAGAATATAGATTAAAGAATATAGAAGATAATGAAATATAGAATATAAAATGCAGAATATACAATATAGAAGAATATAGAGTACAGAATATAGACGAATATAGAAGGAAGAATGAAGAATATGGAATATAGAATACAGAAAAATATAGTATGTAGAAAAATATAGAACATAGAAGAATATGGAAGAATACAGAACATAGAATATGGAAGAATTTAAAATATACAATGCAGAAAGTAGAATATGGAATATGAAATGTGCAATATAGAACATAGAGGAATATTGTATGTAGAAAAATACAGAATATAGAACACCGAATAGAGTATGGAATATAGAATATAGAAAAATATAGAATACAGAAGAACATAGATTATAGAATGTAAAGAATTTCAAATATAGAATATGGAACATAGAACACTGAAGATAGAATACAGAATATAAAAGAACTTTGAAAATAGAAGAATATAGTGTATAGAGGATTTGGAATAAATAAGGATATAGAATATACATTATAGAAGAATATAGCATAGATAACAGAATATAGAAGAACATAGAATATATGTTTAGAATATAGAATACAGAAGAATATAAAATGTACAATGTGGAAAACAGATTACAGAATGCAAAGTATAGAATGAAAAATATAGGAGAATATAGATTGCAGAATATAAAAGATTGTAAATTATACAATACAGAAGATTATGGAATATAGAATGTAGAATGTAAAATAAAGAATGTAGGAGAATATGGAATACGGAGTATAGAAGAACATAGAATGTTGACTATAGTATCAAGAATATGGAATACAGAATACGCAAAAACATAGTATATGTAAAAATATAGAAAATGGAAGATTGAATATAGAACATTGAATATAGAAGAATATAGAATACAGAATGTAGAATATAGAAGATTTTAGAATACAGAATGTAGAATATACAATATGGGATATAGAATACAGAAAAATATAGTATAGAGAAAAATACAGAATATACAACATAGAACATCGAATATAGAATAGAGTATGGAATATAGGATATAGGAAAATATAGAATATAGAAGAACATAGAATTTAGAATGTGGAATATGGAATATAGAAGAATTTGGAATATAGAATATGGAATATACAATACAGGGTATTAATAGAGAATATAGAAAAGTATACAATAGAGATAAATATAGAATATAGAATAGAGTATGTACAAAGTACAATACAGAATATAAAATATAGAATAAAGAACATAGAACATAGAAGACTATACATTACAGAATATAGAAGATTCTGGAATATAGAATAAAATTTTTTTTTTAATAGAAGATGGAATATAAGAGAATATAGAATGTAGAATATAGTTTAGAGAATATACAATATGGAATATAGAATACTGAAAATTATAAAAAAATATAGACTATAGGAAAAAACATTGAATATAGAATACAGACAATGGAATATAGAAAAATATAGAATTTAGAATATAGAATGTAGAATACAGAATATAAAATATAGAATAAAAATACATAATATAGAGAATATACATTCTAGAATATAGAAGATTATGGAATATAGAATGTACAATGTAAAATACAGAATATACAATATAGAACAACATATGGTACAGGAAGAATATAGAATGTAGAATATAGAATACAGAAAATTATACAGAAAAATATAGAATATAGAAAAAGAACATTGAATATAGAACACAGAGTATGGAACATAGAATATAGAAAAAATAGAATATAGAAGAATATACAATGTAGAATACAAAATATAGAATATGAAATAAAGCATAAAGAACACAGAATATAGAAGAATATAGATTATAGAATATAGAAATAATGGAATATAGAATATAGAATGTAAAATACAGAATCTACAACATAGAAGAATATAGAATTCGGAATATAGAATAATATAGAATATAGGAGGAAGAATGTAGAATATGGAATGTAGAATACAGAAAATTATAGTATACAGAAAAATATAGAATATGGAAGGAAAAGAATTTAGAATGTAGAATACAGAACATAGAATATGGAAGAATTTAAAATATACAATGTAGAATATAGAATATGGAATATAGAGGAACATTGTATGTAGAAAAATACAGAATATAGAATACAGAGTATGGGATATAGAATATACAAAAATATAGTATATAGAAGAACATAGATTATAGAATATAGAGAATTTAAAATATAGAATATGGAACACAGAACACTGAAGATAGAATACAGAATACAAAAGAACTTTGAAAATAGAAGAATATAGTGTATTCTATATTTTACATTCTACATTCCATAATTTTCTATATTCTATAATCTGTATTCTACAGTCTTTATTCTATATTTTATATTCTATTTCTGTATTCTACATTCTACTTTCTATATTCTAAATTCTGTATTACATGTTCTTGTATAATCTATATTCTGTATTGTATAGTCTTCTACTGTGTATATTCTTCTATAACGTATATTCTATATTCTAATTCTTTTATTCTTCCATATTGTGTATTCTACATTCTACTATATTCTTTTTCTTGTATTTTCTATAGCCTTCTATATTCTATATTCTTCTATATTCTAAATTTATATTCAATACTCTTCTATATTCTGTATTCTATATTCTTCCGTAATGTATATTCTATAATCTATATTCTTGTTTATATTCTTCTGTATTCCATGTTCTTGTATATTCTATATTCTACTATTTTCTATATTCTTTTACATTCTGTATTCTATCTTCTGTGTTCTATGTTCAGTTTTCTTCTATGTACTATTTCCTTCTATATTCCATATTCTATATTCTAAATTCTTCTATATTCTATATTCCACATTCTAAATTCTATGTTCTTCTATATTCTATATTTTCCTATATCCTATATACCATACTCTCTATTCTCTATTTGATGTTCTATATTCTATATTTCTCTATATTATATTCTTCTGTATTCTATATTCCATATTGTATAGTCTACATTTTAAAATCTTCTATATTCTACATTCTATATTAAACATTTGAAATTTTTCTATATTCTATATTTTTTATATTCAATCTTCTATTTTCTATATATTTACATATACTATATTTTTGTGTATTCTATATTCCATATTCTTTATACTGTATTCAACATTCTATATTCTTGCCTGCGGGACCCTGTTCAGGCCTATTCTTGCCTACAGGGCTCCTCTATTCTGGCCTTTTCTTGCCTGTGGGATTCTCCGTTCAGGCCTGTTCTCCCCTGCGGGACTCTCCCTTAGGGCCTATTCTTGCTTGCGGGGCTCCTCTATTTGGGCCTATTCTTGCATTCGGGTATCTCCGTTCGGGCCTATCCTGGCCTGCGGGACTCTCCTTTCCGGCCTATTCTCGCCTGCAGGACCTTCTGTTAGGGCCCATTCATGCCTATGGGACACTCTGTTCGGTCCTATTCTTGCCTGTGGAACCTCCGTTCGGGCCTAATCTTGCCTGCGGGAGCATCCTTTCTCCTCCTCTTGCCTGCGGGGCTCTTCTATTCGGGCCTGCTGTGCCTGCGGAGCTCCGATATTCGTGTGTGTTCTTGTGTGGCGGGTCCGCTATTCGGGCCTGTTCTTGCGTGCGGGGCTCCTCTATTCGGGCCTGTTCTTGCCTTCCGGACTCTGTTCGGGCCTATTCTTGGCTACAGCAATCTCTGTTTGGGCCTATTCTTGCCTGCGGGACTCTGTTCGGGCCTGTTCTTGCGTGCGGGGCTCCTCTATTCGGGCCTATTCTTGCCTTCCGGACTCTGTTCGGGCCTATTCTTGGCTACAGCAATCTCTGTTTGGGCCTATTCTTGCCTGCGGGACTCTCCGTTCAGGTCTATTTTTGCCTGTGGGACCCTGTTCAGGCCTATTCTTGCCTACAGGGCTCCTCTAACCTGGTCTGTGGGAATCTCCGTTCGGGCCTATTCTTACCTGCAGAACTCTCTCTTCGGGCCTAATCTTGCCTGCGGGAGCATCCTTTCCTTCCTCCTCTTGCCTGCGGGGCTCTTCTATTCGGGCCTGTTCGTGCCTACGGAGCTCCGTTATTCAGGCCTGTTTGAGCCTGCGGGCCTCCGTTATTCGGGCCTGTTTGAGCCTGCGGGCCTCCGTTATTCGGGCCTGTTTGAGCCTGTGGGCTTCCGTTATTCGGGCGTGTAAGTGCCTGCGGGGCTCCGGTATTTGTGCGTGATCCTGTGTGGCGGTTCCGCTATTCGGCGTGTTGGTAAGTGCGAGACTCCACTATTAGGGCATGTTCTTGCCTTCCGGATTCTGTTGGGGCCTATTCTTGGCTACAGAAATCTCCGTTCTGGCCTATTCTTGCCTGTAGCACTCTCCGTTTGGGCCTGTTCTTTCCTGCGGGACTCTCCGTTCAGGTCTATTTTTGCCTTCGGGGCCCTGTTCAGGCCTCTTCTTGCCTACAGGGCTCCTCTATTCTGGCCTGTGGGAATCTCTGTTCGAGCCTTTTCTCGGCTGCCGGACTCTCCTTTCGGGCCTGTTCCCCCCTGCGGGACTCTCCGTTGGGGCCTATTCTCGACTCCAGGCTACCCTATTCGGGCCTATTCTTGCTTGTGGAACTCTGGGCCTATTCTTGCCTGCGGGGCTCCTCTCTTCAGGCCTATTCTTGCCCGCGGGACTGTGTAAGGGCCTTTTCTTGCCTGCTGGGCTCCAATTCGGGCCTATTCTTGCCTGCGTGAGTCCCAGTTCGGGACTATTCTTGCCTGCGGGACTCTCCTTTCAGGCTTCCTCTTGTCTGCAGGGCTCCTCTATTCGGGCCTCTTAGTGCCTGTGGAGCTCCGTTATTCAGGCCTTTTTCTGCGTGCGGGGCTCCGCTATTTGGGCCTGTTCTTGCCTGTGGGGCTTCTCTATTAGGGGATATTCTTGCCTGCGGGACTCTCCGTTAGGGCCTATTCTTGCCTGCGGGACTCTCCATTTGGGCGTATACTTGCCTGCAGAACTCTCCGTTCGGGCCTATTCTTCCCTGCGGGACTCTCTGTTCGGGCCTGTTCATGCCTGCGGGGCTCTCCTTTCGAGACTATTGTTGCCTGCGGGACTCTCCTTTCGGGCTTCGCCTTACCTGCGGGGCTTCGCCATACCTGCGGGGCTCCGCTATTTGGGCCTGTTCGTGCATGCGGGCTACCCTACAGGACTATACGATACAGAATATAGATTATAGAAGAACATAGAATACAGAATTTGGAATATAGAAAATAGAATGTAGAATACAGAATATAAAATATAAAATGAAGAGTATTGGTTACGGATTATAGAATATAGAAAATTATGAAATGTAGAATGTAAAATATAGAAGAATATAGAATGCATACTATAGAAGAATACAGAATGTAGAATATAGAATACAGAATATGGAACATAGGATATACCATACAGAAAAACAGTATATAGAAACATAAACGATATAGAACATAGGACTTTAAATATACGATATAAAATACAGAGAATGGAATATAGAACCTAGATTATGGAAGAATATAGAAATAGAATATAAAAGAATTTAGAATGTAGAGTATAAAATATAGAATATAGAAGAATTTAGAACGTAGAATATAGAATATGGACTATAGAATATAGAGGAATATAGTATATAGAAGAACATAGAAGATACAATACAGAATATAAAAGAAAAAAGAATATAGAAAAATATAGAGTATAGAAGAATAAGGAATATGGAAAATAGGAGAATGTAGAATATAATTATAGAAGAATGTAGAATATTGAAAAATATAGAACACAGAATATAGGAAAACATAGAGCATAAATTTAGAAGATATAGGATATAGAATGCAGAATATAGAAGGATAAAGAATATAGATGACAGACTACAGAATATAGAAGATAGAATGTAGAAGAAAATAGAATATTGACAAACAGAATATAGGGTATAGGATATACAGTATTGAAGAATAGAGAATAAAGTAGTAAAATACAGATGACAAAATATAGAAGAATGTAGAATGTAGAATAGAGAATACAAGAGAATAGATTACAGAAGAATAGAGATTAGAAGGTAGAATATACATAAAAAATATAGAATTCAGAAAAAAATTAGAATATAAAATGTAGAATATAGAATATAGAAGAAAATGGAATGGAGAATGGAGAACATAGAATATGGAATAGGGAATAGAGAAGAATAAAGCATATTGAAAAATTTAGAATATAGAATGTAGACTAGAATATTGAATATAGAATTTAGAATGTACAATATGGAATATAGCAGGTAGAAGAATATAGATTACAACAGAAGAATATAGAATGTAGAAGAGTATAGAATACAGAACATAGAAGAATATAAAATGCAGAATGTAGAATATAGCATATGGAATATAGAATGTAGAATACAGAAGAATATAGGATATAAAAAATATAGAATATAGAACATGGAATATAGAATAGAGTATGGAATAGAGAATATAGAATAGACTTAAATATAGAATGTAGAATAGAGTACGTACAAAGTAGAATAAAGAACATAGAATACAGAAGAATATAGAATATTCTCGAATATAGAATTAAATATAGAATATAGAAGATGGAATATAAGAAAATATAGAATGTAGAATATAGTTTACAGAATATGCAATATGGAATATAGAATACAGAAAATTATAAAAAATATAGAATATAGAAAACAACATTGAATATAGAATATAGACAATGGAGTATAGAAAAATATAGAATTTAGAATACGGAATGTAGAATACAGAATATAAAATATAGAAAAAATACATAATATAGAGAATATACATTATACAATATAGAAGATTATGGAATGTAGAATGTAAAATACAGAATTTACAATATAGAAAAATATATGATACAGACTATAGAAGAATATAGAGTAAAGAATGAAGAATATAGAATACAGAAAATTGTATAGAAAAATATAGAAAAAGAACATTGAATATAGAACACAGAGTATGGAATATGTAATATAGAAAATATAGAGTATAGAAAAATATAGAATGTAGAATACAGAATATAAAATAAAGGGTAAAGAACACAGACTATAGAAGAATATAGATTATAGAATATAGAAGATAATGGAATATAGAATTTAAAATACAGAATATACAATATAGAAGAATATAGAATACAGAACATAGTAGAATATAAAATATAGAAGAAAGAATATAGAATATGGAATAGAGAATACAGAAAAATATAGTATATAGAAAAATATAGACTAGAAGTATATGGAAGAATATAGAATTTAGAATGTAGAATATAGAACACAGAGCATAGAATATGGAAGAATTTAAAATATACAATGCGGAATGTAGAATATGGAATATGAAATATAGAATATAGAAGAATAGTGTATGTGGCAAAACAGAATATAGAACATCAAATATAGAATACAGAGTATGGAATATAGAATATACAAAAATATAGAATATAGAAGAACATAGATTGTAGAATATAGAGAATTTAAAATATAGAATATAGAATATGGAACATAGAACACTGAAGATAGAATACAGAATATAAAAGAACTTTATAAACAGAACAATATAGTGTATAGAGGATTTGGAATAAAGAAGAATATAGAATATACATTATAGAAGACTATAGCATAAAGAATACAGGATATAAAAGAAAATAGAGTATAAATTTAGAATATAGAATGCAGAAGAATATAAAATGTACAATGTAGAATACAGATTATACAATGCAAAGTATACAATGAAGAATACAGGAAAGTATAGAATATAGAAGATTATAAATCATACAATATAGAAAATAATGGAATATAGAATGTACAATGTAAAATATAGAACATAGGAGAACATAGAATACGGAATATAGAAGAATATAGAATATACGAGTGTATGGAAAATACAAGAAAAAGAATATAGTAGAATGTAGAATACAGAATATTGAAGAATACAGAATATGGAATAGAAAATATAGAAGAATTAGGATATAGAATACAGAATATACATTATAGAAGAATGTACACAGTAGAAGACTATACAAGAAAGAATATAGATTACTGAAGAACATAGAATACAGAATTTAGAATATACAATGTAGACTACAGAATATAAAATATAGAATAAAGACTATAGAATACAGATTGTAGAATACAGAGAATTATGGAATGTAGAATGTAAAATATAAAAGAATACAGAATTTAAAAGAATACAGAATGTAGAATATGGAACATAGAATATACCACACAGAAAAATATAGTATATATAAAAATAAAGAATATAGAACATAGAACTTTGAATATACAATATAGAATACAGAGTATGATATATAGAACCTAGAATATGTAAAAATATAGAAAGAGAATATAAAAGAATATAGAACATAGGAGAATATAGAATTTAGAATGTAGAATATAAAATACAGAATATAGAAGAATTTAGAACGTAGAACATAGAATATAGAGGAATATAGTATATAGAAGAACATAGGACATAGAAAATACAATGCAGAATATAAAAGAAAAAATATAGAGTATAGAAGAATATGGAATATGGACAATAGAAGAATGTAGAGTATAATTATAGAAGAATATAGAAAACTGAAAAACAGAATATGGAATATAGGAAAATATAGAGCAAAAATTTAGAATATAGAAGATATAGGATATAGAATGCAGAATATAGAAGAATACAGAATATAGATGACAGACTACAGAAAATAGAAGATAGAACGTAGAAGAAAATAGAACATGGACAAATATGGAATATAAGGTATCGGATATACACTATTGAAGAATATAGAATAAAGAAAGTAGAAGAATATAGATTACAGACTATAGAAGAATATAGAATGTAGAACAGAGAATATGGAATAGAGAATACAAGAGAATATTAGATTACAGAAGAATATAGAATATAGAGATTAGAAGGTAGAATAAACACTAAAAATATAGAATATAGAAGAATATAGAATTCAGAAAAATTTAGAATAGAACATGTTGAATATAGAAGAAAATGGAATATAGAATGTAGAATAGAGAACATAGAATGTGGAATAGAGTGTAGAGAAGAAAAAATATTACAAAATTTAGAATATAGAATGTAGACTGTAGAATATTTAATATACAATTTAGAATATACAATATAGAATATAGCAGATAGAAGAATATAGATTATAAGAGAAGAATATAGAATGTAGAATAAGAATGTAGAAGAGTATAGAATACAGAATATAGAAGACTATAGAATATAGAATGCAGAATGTAGAATATAGACTATGGAATATAGAATACAAAAGAATGTAGTATATAAAAAATATTGAATATAGAACATAGAATATAGAACACAGAATATAGAATATGTGATATAGAATACAGGGATGGAATAGAGAATATAGAAAAATATAAAATAAAGATAAATATAGAATAGAGTATGTACAAAGTAGAATACAAAATATAGAAATAAAATATAGAATAAAGAACATAGAATATAGAAGAATATAGATTATAGAATATTGAAGATTCTGGAATATAGAATGTAGAATTAAATATAGAAGATAGACTATAAGGGAATACAGAATGTAGAATAGAGTATACATAATATGCAATATGGAATATAGAATACAGAAAATTATTAAAAATATAGACTATAGAGAAAAATGAATATAGAATACAATCAATGGAATATAGAAAATACAGAATTTAGAAAATAGAATGTAGAATACAGAATATAAAATATAGAATAAAAATGCATAATATAGAGAATATACATTATACAATATAGAAGATTATGGAATATAGAATGCAGAATGCAAAATACAGAATATGCAATATAGAACAATATATGATACAGACTATAGAAGAATATAGAATGTAGAATATAGAATACAGAAAATTATAGAATATAGAAAGAACATTGAATACAGAACACAGGATGGAATATAGAATATAGAAAATATAGAATATAGAAGAATATCGAATGTAGAATACAAGATATAGAATATAAATAAAGCACAAAGAACACAGAATATAGAAGAATATAGATCATAGAAGATAATGGAATAAGAATATAGAATAAAACAAAATATACACTATAGAAGAATATAGAATACAGAATATAGAAGAATGTAGAATATAGAAGGAAGAATGTAGACTATGGAATATAGAATACAGAAAAATATAGTATATAGAATATAGAAGAATATGGAAGAACATAGAATAAAGAATTTAGAATGTAGAATACAGAATATAGAGCATAGAATATGGAAGAATTTAAAATATACAATGTAGAATATGGAATATGAAATATAGAACATAGAAGAATATTGTATGTAGAAAAATATAGAACGTAGAACATCAAATATAGAATGCAGAGTATGGATTATAGAATATACAAAAATACAGAATATAGAAGAACATAGATTATAGAAAATAGAGAATTTGAAACATGGAATATGGAACATAGAACACTGAAGATAGAATACAGAATATAAAAGAACTTTGAAAATAGAATATAGTGTATTCTTCTATATTTTACATTCTACATTCCATAATTTTCTGTATTTTATAATCTGTAATCTATAGTCTTTATTCTACATTTTATATTGTGTATTCTACATTCTACTTTCTATATTCTAAATTCTGTATTATATGCTCTTGTATAATCTATATTCTGTATTGTATAGTCTACTGTGTATATTCTTCTATAATGTGTATTGTATATTCTTCTGTATTCTATATTCTAATTCTAAACATCCCCACATAACCCTGCTCACCTGGAACCATTGATGAGAGTTTCCGGACAACTCATCTGGGGACCAACAACCCAGATACCCCAAACCCAACCACCCTGCAATCAGCAGAGCACACAGCACCCAACCCCAAAACTAGGAAGATCACCCACTGCACCCACAGCCAGGGTCCAGCTGGACAGACAAACACACCACCTCAACAGAAACACCACCTGTATCCTCAGCAGCCCCACAAGAGACCCACACTCACACAAGCAGTCAGTCATTCCTCCACCAACCCTGAGAAAGGTAGTGAAAAAGAGCATCCAAATGGCAAAATTAGAGACCAGAGCAAAACACAGGCCCAGCCTACTTGGATATATCAAAACAAAACAAAATTTCAGGGTTCAACAAACACACAGTAAATAAATAGATATAATAATTTCTTGATGCTTCGGAAACAACAGACAATATCAAATCACAAAAAGAAGCAGGACAAGATGGAGTCAGCAAGTGACTGAAATAAAGAACAAAAAAACTGCCGGGGGTAAGAAACAGCCTGTGAAAACACAGGCAAAACCGAGAAAAATATAGACAAAATCGAGGAAGGCACTGACAAAATGAAAGAAAGCAACAAACAAAGAAAAAAAACATTGTTGTCAAGTTGTTTACAACTCATAAAAGCGATAAAGAATTCAGGAAAACAATATAAAAACGAAACAACTAGAAACCATACAAAAACATCAACTAGAAAGCCAAAAGATTAAGAATAAAATTTCAGAAACAGACAACTCAAAAGAAGGATATAGGACCAGAATTGAAGCAATGGAAGACAGATTAGTGAAATTAAAGAAAAGTCCCTTGATACCACTTTGAGGAAAAATCAGGAAAAAGAATGAAGAAATCCTAATAATCATGTGGGACACTATCAAGAGGAAAAACTTGCATATGATAAGAGATCCAATGGATGGGGCAGGGGTGCAATGCAAAACACAGAGACAATTGTCAAAGTAATCCTGGCAGAAAACTTCGCTATCTATCATCATGAAAGACAAGAACATACTCATCCAAGAAGCGCAATGAACCCCATACAGGATAGAGCCCAAAGAAAGTCACCAAGACTTATAAACAAATGTGCAAATAAAAAGGTCCAAAGACAAAGAATCCTGAGATCAGCTAAGGAAAAATAAAGTCACCTATCTGCAAAGGGGAACCAATAAAACTAATCTCCAGCTATGTAGCTAAAACCACGTAGGCAAGAAGACAGTGGGAAGACCTATATAAAAGGTAGAAAGTAAAAACAACCAAAAAACAAAAAAAACTCAGTCAGCAATTCTATATTCAGTAAAACTGTCTCTCAAATACAATGGCAACATTAGAATATTTCCAGATAAGCAGAAATTAAGGGAATTTGTAAAAACCAGACCAAACTTACAAGAAATATTAAAGAGAGTCCTTCGAATAGAGAACCAAAAACATTAAACAATAATCTGATATTTGGATGCAGGACAGACCACCCAGATACCAACCCAAATAAAGAATTTTAAAAATAAAGCTAAAAGGCTAAAAACAGGGAACAAAAGACATCAATATGTAAACGATGACATCAAAACAAAAAAGAGGGAATGAATGGTGTAGTTATAGAACTTTCATATGGAGAGGAAGCCAAAGCGATATCAGTAAATAAAAGACTGTTTTAAACTTAGGAATAAGGAGGTCATGGGGGCTATGAAAAGAGTTTTGGAAAAATAGACATTTGTACAGAAAATACGACTTTAGGAACCCTTTATAGTTTGAGACTGAACAACATGATTTGATTAGCCTACTGTCTAGAGAGATGTAAGCTCAAAGAAATGTTTACAAAATAAATAATTAGACAAATGCCTTCATTTCTCCTCTCTTCAGAAATAACTAAATCACTGCTATTGGAACTGGATTGATTTACAATGTATAAGCAAGAGAATGGTTGCTATTATCTACGTGGTTTATCTTCTAAAGCAGTAGATTTAGTACCTATAAACACAATACTCCTATGTCATAGCAAATATTTTTCTTCTTTAATTTGCTGAAATAAAATGCATAGAAAATATAATTTATTGCAAAATGCGTAATACCTAGATAATATATATGATGACCAAACTGTAGTATAGAGCAGATTTCATATATCCGCTCGTTCTTTCATTCATTGAACAAAAGTTTTAATGCTTTAACTTTGTATGTGACGCAATTATAGGCACTGGTGATATGGGGTTGAGCAGTATAAAACTGAGATGTCTGCTCTCTTAAAGTTCACATTTCATTGTGAGGTGAAAGACAATATAAAATTAATGCATAAATTGTACAGTATATCAAAAAGTATTAATTGCCATGAAGAAAAACTAAGTGGAAAATTGGAATAGGGAAACTAAAAGATGTTTGCAATTATAAGTAAAATAGAGAAGGGAGAAACAAGAATGTGACAATTTGTCAGACTAAAAGGAGTTAAGGAAGAGAATCAAGTGGACATCTGAGGAAAAGTGTTCTGGGAAAAGCAAAGAGCAAGTGAGAACTTCCGTGATGGGAACATGCCCTGCATAGTCAGAAAAGATCAAGGAGTAAATTGATGAGACTTAGGCAATAGGTAGATGTAATGGGGCCAGAACATGTAGTATAAATTAGATCAGTATGAGGATTCTGGATTTTAACCCAAAATGCTGGGCAACCATTGCTGAGTTGTGAGTATAGAATTGATGTGAACACAAGGAGGCCATTACAGTGGCCCAGTTGTGACAAAATATGGCCTTGGATCGAAGTGGTATTAGTGGTGGAGCAAAAACTGGCCAGATTCAGGAGACTGGGAGAAAGCAGATATTTGAGTTTTGTGGACACATTGGGATATGAAACGCTACAAAATAAGAGGCATTCAGAATTGGGCTAAGACTTGGACTAAATAATTGGAAGTATGGAGTTGTCATCATTATAGTTCGGGGGAAGCCACAGGTGGAACGTTTTCATCATTCAGCATCTCTTGTGCTACTTTCACGTTGACCTCTTGGCCCCACAAACGCAGTCATTATTCTGACTTCTATCACCATTAAATAAAAAAAAGAAGCTCTTATTTCTCATCACCATTGGGTAGAAACTTTGGAATCAGAAAAAAAAAGTTCACTTTGATATCTGGCTTCTTTCAGTCAACACATTTAAAAGATTTAACCATATTTTTGTGTGTCTCTGTAACTCCATCATTTATATTACAAAGCTGCATTCCATTGTATGGTTCCTGAGCAATTGTTTCCGTTCTGATGCAGGAAATGTTTGGCTATCATGAATAAAACTGCCATAAAACTTCATGCACAAATGCTTTTTGAGAACATATTAACTGAATTATCTTGTATATACATCAAAGATTGAAATTGCTTGGTCATATTTTAAGTACATGTACAGCTATGAATGTGTTATTGCAATGTGGGTTTAATCATTTGTATTCCATTCAGCAATACAAGAGAAATTCTTAGAGTCTAATTGTTGATAATAAATAATGCAGTGACTTGCTAAACTACCTGGCACTAAATATAAAATTGGATATAAGCCATGACCATAAAATCCAACCAGTGCTCAAACAGTGCATGAATAATGGTATTGGAAGAAAGTATACATTTTCTGTGAAGTATTTAAGATAATCACTGACAAGATTGTTTTTAATCCATTGTCAATAATTTTAATAATTATGGTTTGTAATTCACAATTTTCAGTTTTCCACAACAGCAACAACAAAATATTAGGCGTGCAAATAAACAGGAGCACATGGCTCATTCACAGGAAAAAATAAATAAATTTGAAACAATCCCTGAGTCAACTCAGATATTGGAATTACTAGAGAAATAATATAAATAAACTGTATTAAATATGTTCAAGGTGCTAATGGATACCATGTACAAAGGACTAAAGGTAACCAGTAAAATAATGTCTTAACAAATAGAGACTGCCAATAAGGAGATAGAAATTATAAAAAGACACCAGATAGAAATTAACAATAATCTTTCTCAAACTCTTCCAAAAAATAGAAGTCAACTCATTCTAGAATGACATTATCACCCTGATACCAAAGCAAAAAAAAAAAATAAAATAAATCACAATGTACCTTATGAATATGGATGCAAATCGTCTATAAAATACTAACAAACCAAATTCAGCAGCAAATTGCAACAAAATACTAGCAAACCAAATAGGGCAGCATATTGGAAGGACTATACACCACGACCCAGTGAAACTTATCCCATAAATGCAGAAGTGGTTAAACAT
This sequence comes from Loxodonta africana, assembly GCF_030014295.1. NCBI lineage: Eukaryota > Metazoa > Chordata > Mammalia > Proboscidea > Elephantidae > Loxodonta > Loxodonta africana. The sequence continues at coordinate 46,279 of NW_026974869.1, read as the reverse complement.
AAATATCAATTAATTAAGAGAATGAACAAAAATGATTATATTAATTGATGCAGAAAAATCATTTGACACACTCCAGTACCCTCCCTTTCAGAATAAAATCTCCCAACAAACTAGAAATGTAAGGAAACTGCTTGTATCTGATTAAGGACAGTTATGAAATGCCCACGGCTGACATCACACACATTGGTGAAAAAGTAAAAGTTTTTCCGTAACATCAGGAACAAAACAAGGATGCTTGACTTCACAACTCTTATTCCATATTATTACGTAAATACTAGCCAGAAAAGTTAGGAAAAAAAAAAAATAGGAAATGGCATTCAAATTTGAAAAGAAGTAAATTTGTTCCTGTTCAAATGACATGATCTTATATACAGAATATCCTAAGAAATACTCTGGGCTCAAGCATAACAATGATTGTGAGGATGGCACAGGACGGAGGAGTGTTTCCTTCTGGTGTACATAGGAGTCGCTATGAGTCAGAACAAAGTTGACATCACCTAACAACAACAACAAAGAATACACACACACACACAACAAACCAACAAAAACAAAAATAAACTATTAGATTTAATCTACAAATCCAACAAAATTGCAGGATGTCAGATGAACACACAAAAATCAGGTTTTGACTAGAGCTCTGGAGAACCAAACTTGATATCTCTGCTTATTTGGTTATTCATTCATTCATTTATCTCTCTCTATTCTGGAGAACCAAACTTGATATCTCTGCTTATTTGGTTATTCATTCATTCATTTATCTCTCTCTATTTATTTACTGATTACTCTCTTATACTTCAGATTTCTTCAATACCAAACTTTAGGTCTTTGAACCTTATCAGAGAGAGTGACTGTATGTACAGGGCTTATTTTAAGTAATTCTCCCTGTAGATAGTTTGTTCTAGTTTTGTTTCTTTTTCTCTTGAAACTTTAGTAGAACCATGTCACACTGGGATGGGGAAAGCTTTTAGAAGGATTTGTGTCCACATTTGAGCAAAGCAGTGGAGGAGATGCTTCCATCCTTGAATCAATCTTGGTTTGTGTAAAATAATAATCCAAAAAGGCAGTAAAAACAGCATCATCATTAATAATCATCATTAAAGCTAATATTTATTGAGGGCTTACAGCATGCTGGACAACATTGTAAGTTGTTTGGCCCCTGAGAGATATCTCTCTTTTTATGCCACAGGAAGAGTTCTAGGTTTTCATGTTCTCTCAAAGTAGCTGACAACTCTCTGTGTATAATACACTTAAATATTTTTCTCACACAATATCAAGTGATAATAAAACAATAACAACAAGCACCACTTAAAGGTATCAAACCTAACTTCAGAGGTAGATTTTCACTGAAACTTAAGAAACTTGAACTGCAGATCCTCTCACCTGTGCAGGCCTCTTCCACAGTCATATCGATTTTATATTTGTATTTTTGCTCTCTCGTTCTTAAAGAAACTGCCAGAAACTGTACAAGTTTCACAGTATTCAAAACTTACAAATGTCACTTCGACATTCTAGAAATCCTTCCACAAGTGACTGAATGTGAGGCAAATGTTGACTATTCATAGGACTCAATCGTTCAGTAAAAATCTGAGATTAGGGTTCCTAAACACCTGTGTTTCCTCCTAAAACTGATTCAGTGATTGTTTGGCCCCTGGAGTTTTCTTTGGAAAGTGATTTAGAGAATAATGAGACAAAATATTTCAAATTAAGGAATAATTATTATAAATTATAATTTATGAATTATAAAATAACATATATATCATAATTGGAGAAAAATGAAGATAAGATCTTACGATGTGACTTACATCCCTGTCTGTGCATGAGAGAATAAACCTGTGTATTTTTTTCCCAAAATCTAACCCACATCGAGTTTCTTCTTAAGTCATTGCAATTTTTCTTTTCCCATTCTTGAGCACAGCAGCTATTTCATGTCATCCCACAGAATCAGGTAAGGGAATTGACTGTTTAAAATTTCAACTCACTTCAATTTTTACAGATTAAGTACATCTCACCGAAATAGAACAACGTTATTGAGCACCATGCCAAACTCTAAATTCTACTCTACACGTGGGCACTTTAACCCTTAGGGATTACAGCATCTGTATTTGATCTGTGGACTTTCAGAAATCAGAGTCCCTTACTTCCATGGCCAAGCCAACCTTCCTATTTTGGGAATAAAATTATTGCAAAATTTAGCACATTAATAATATCCTCAGTATTTCATGCATATTTTGTATAGAAAAAAAATCAAACTATACATCAGCTGATTACTATGTGGAGTCAAAATCTACATACATATTTTAAAGGTTAAATAGTTAACTTTTTAAAAAAAAATTTTAAAGCAATCAGCTAATATCAATTATTTGATTTTTTTTTTTTTCACTTGAACAAATATATTTTGAGGCTTGACCCTTTGTTCATTTCCCTCCCTCCCTCTAGGGATGCAGACACCAGGACTAATAAAATATCACTTGTAATTTGTACAATGTGCTTAATCACGGACTACAGGTCTAGTTTTCCCAGAAGGTCTCTGAGAAACAAAATATGAATTCCACCCTGATCAGGCAGCCAGCCTGTGTCCACCGAGAGGTTTAAAGTCTTATATAAGGACGAGAAAATGAGTTTGAACATTTGATTCTTTTTTCTACTAAATTTTTTCATGGTAAATGATTGAAGACTTATTTGCTGAGGCAAAAAAAAAAAAAAAAAAAGCAATCCTGCAAGCTCATAGAATGGTAACACTTCCTAAAATGTGTTTCAAATTAGAGATTTCACAGCTTTGGATTTCTTTGTGAATTTATTTTTCTGTCATCCTGTAGAAGTGTCAAGTAGCTTGATTTTCCTAATATGTGCAGCTTTGTCTGTGACTGTTTAATATATATGACAAACAAATAATATAATTTAACTTAAAAATTTTTTGACAGACTTGCTGTGCCTCTCTAATACTGTGCCCAAGTGGGGTGACAGGAAAATCTTTTATGTAATTCTGCAGATCCATTTCCCAACTCCCTGTTTAATGATTTATTAAAAAAAAAAAAAAAAGTCTTCTAGGAGAATGAAACAGATCTCTATATGAAAGATGATATATCTCAATTAAAATAAAATTTTAAACTATTTTTTATATATGTAAAATAATCTAAATGTCTAACTGGAAACCCTGGTGACGTAGTGGTTAAGTGCTACAGCTGCTAACCAAGAGGTCAGCAATTCAAATCTGCCAGGCGCTCCTTGGAAACTCTATGGGGCAGTTCTGCTCTGTCCGATAGGGTCGCTATGAGTCGGAATCAACTCGATGGCAGTGGGTTTCTAATGAAAAAGAATATGGTTTTCAACACGGTGGCTGATTTTTCAGTTTTAAAAACATGGCCTGCTAGTGGTAAAGCAGTCTTGTTCATAATAACAACCATTCAGATTTCAAATAACTCTTTTGGGCCATTTATTACTCTGAATTTAACCTACAATGTTATAATACCTTGAATGCTTTGCTACAATTCGTGTCAAAAAGATCAATATACAACTAATCTCAGGGACACTATTTAAAGGAAAGTGTTTTATTTGAAAAATTATGTAGAGTGAATAGTATTTTTCTTGCATGCCCATTTCCTTTGATTTGGGCAATTTCTGGGCTGGCTAGATTATCCACATTACATTTGGATGATCTCTGCAAAAATTGAATATCCAGGTATGTTATCTGAGATTAATTTGGCCATATATTGATTTTAAATTTTCTTGGGACAGCAATCACAAAAGAGCAAGGTAAGAGACGTGTCTTTGTAAAGCGAGAAAAGGGTAGGGTTTGAAGGTCCAGTGCAATCCCTACTGGGCAGCATGGCCCTGGAGGCATCACTAGTAGTCTTGACTGGGGTAGAAAAAAATGTTTCTTATTTTTGCCTTGCCACTTTGTATTATGCTCAAGGCATAGTCATATTCAACAATATTATTGGAATGGTGAAAGGTTGTAAACTATTTCAAGTGATACAAATTTGTGGTGAGAATCTTTGCAGTTGAATTAAAATATTTTGTAAATTGTTTTATTTCAAGTGAAATACATATGCATACATGCATGTGCATATATATTTCTATATATAATGTGTAGCTGTCTAGTTTTCATAACTGATTTTGAATACATGCAGATTATCTCACCAAGCTGATATTTTTTAGTTCCCTTATCTGTTTTTATCATGTACTCATCATTCCAAATTGCTTCTGTAAAATATATTAAGTTTACTATACTTCTACAAATTTTTTATACAATGAAAATTCCTAACATGATATTGTTAGTTCAAAAAAAAAAAAGTATGCCTTAGTTTATACAAACTTGGCTGACTATAGATAATGTAAAAAATAAAATTTCTACTAGATTAAATTTGCATATGAACTTATAAGCTTTATTTGCAATTCATGAATAGGAAGTTTCAGACAATAGCTTCCCAATTCATGAATAGCAGATATAGTTTATGAGCTCATATACAAATTAATCTTGTAGAAGTTTCATTTTCAACAGATTTCTGGTGATGGAGAAGGGATTAATGGGACATTCTGAACTAGGTTAAGCCCAGCAGGCGAGTCCTAACTGGTTAATTTACATTTCGGCTTCTGAGAAGGACAGGCATTTACTGAACGAAGACATACATTTTGGTTTGCTCATGTGACTGCATCTTGGACCAAGTATAGTCAAGTTAACGGTAAATATAACTGATGATGAGTCATTGAATTTTATATGCCAGAATTGTATTAGTACTTGCATGTGTATAATCAACAATTGTTATTGTCAGTTAATTTTGTGCTTTGCTGCTAACCAAAGGGTTGGCAGTTTGAGTCTACCAGCCACTCCTTGGAAACCCTATGGGGCAATTCTACTCTGTCCTATAGGGTCTCTGTGAATCGGAATCAACTCAACAAGGGCTTTTATATTAAAGTTGGCTAGTTTTTAATTGAAAATATTTTCTATTTCTTAACGTTGTTCTGCAATAAGAATTATCCAAAACTTCTGAATTTTAAAAAAGCCATCAATAATCTTTTGATTTCATATCCTGATTGAGCAGCAAGTGATAAACTTTTACTAATTGCCACTTCTTCCAAGTGCAGTTTAAATGTAAATTTCCCCAATTAATATAACAGGACTAAGTAAAATTAAAAATGCCATTCTTGACATGCTTCTTGAGTTAAATTTAGATGAATAATTGTTAACTTCTATTTTAATGATTCATTCTCCAACCATCCCTTAGGTCTGGCATATAGATAGATAGATAGATAGATAGGTAGATAGGTAGGTAGATGATAGATAGGTAGGTAGGTAGGTAGGTAGATCAATCGATCTTTTTTTTTTGGAGGGCTTTGTCAATGAATTCCCATTTACACTTACAGATGTTATCTATATAACCACCAATTCATTTAGAAGAGCTAAAATATTCCTGACCCACAAATGTTAATATAATTTAAAAAAGTTTTTTTCTTACAATGTATAAAAAAAAATCTTTTTTTTTTAAATTCAAAATTGAAAAATGGAGTCAAGAAATTTTTTTTAAAGAATATTATACCATGTTTAACCAACAGTGCAATTCTAAACTATACATATGAAGGAATTGAGTGAAAGATTTTTTCACAACACGTGAACATGTCTCTAGTCTATCATCATGAAGATATTTACAAGGGGAGTAATAACTCATGTTGGCAAATCATCTAAATGTTTTATCCCCATATTATATTTTTATTCTGTGATCAATTTTAAAGAAACGTTATTTTTATTTTATTTTTTCAAAATGCGCATTGCTCAATAGACACAGATTCAGTGCATAAAAACCCAAAACCAAACCCATTGCTGTTGAATTGATTCTGACCTATAGTACCCTATAGCACAGAGAAGAACTGCCCCATAGAGTTTCCAAGGAGTGCCTGGTGGATTCAAACTGCTGACCTTTGGGTTAGCAGTCGTTGCACTTAACTACTACACTACCAGGGTTTCCTGTATAAAAATAGGGAGAGACAGTCACCTAAGCTGATTAAAGGGAATTCTACTGCATTTAATAATCATTTTGTTTTCTCTCAAAGGTCAGTGTTGTTACATGGAATTTTCAGATATGGTCTGCTTTGTTTTGATTTAAGCCATGAAGACAGAAAATCAAACTTTTGGAGCAGAGTTTATACTTCTTGGCCTTTTCCAATATGGCCAAATGAACAAGATACTCTTCGTTGCCATTACTGTCATCTTCTCGGTGGCTTTGATGGGAAATATCATACTGATCCACCTCATCCGATTGGACACTCTGCTCCACACTCCCATGTACTTCCTCCTCAGTCAGCTCTCCTTCATTGACATGGTGTACATCTCCACCACGATACCCAAGATGGCAGCAAACTTCCTGTCAAATAGTAAGACCATTACTTTTTTTAGGTTGTGAGATTCAAAGCTTTCTGTTTTTGACTCTCGGTGGAACTGAAGCTCTTCTTCTTGGTTTCATGTCTTATGATAGATACGTAGCGATCTGTCACCCTTTACGTTATCCTGTGCTCATGAGCAAGACGATCTGTTTGTCCATGGTCACATGTGCATGGGCCAGTAGTTCTATCAATGCTTTAATACATACACTGTATGTATTTCAACTTTCATTCTGCAGATCTCGGATCGTTAACCACTTTTTCTGTGAAGTTCCATCTCTAATGGCTTTGGTGTGTCAGGACACCTCCCAGTATGAGTATACTGTCCTCTTTAGTGTCCTTATCATTCTGCTACTACCATTCATAGCCATTTTGGCTTCTTATGCCCGAGTGCTTATTGCGGTGTACCAGATGAGCTCAGGTAAAGGGCAGACGAAAGCCATCTCCATGTGTTCCTCTCATCTGATTGTGGCAAGCCTATTCTATGGGACTACTCTCTCCAGCTATACAAGCCACATTCCTTGCATTACCCTGAGGAAGATAAAGTGGTGGCGGTGTTTTACAGTATCATTACACCTCTTCTGAACCCATTTATCTACAGTCTGAGGAATAAGGAGGTCATGGGGGCCATGAGAAGAGTGCTGGGAAAATGGATATTTGTACAGAAAATATGACTTTAAGAACTCTTTATAGTTTGAGACTGAACAACATGATTTGATTAGCCTACTGTCTAGAGAGATGTAAGCTCCAAGAAATGTTTACAAAATAAATAAATGTAACAATGCCTTGGTTTCTCCACTTTTCAGAAATAACTAAAGCATTGTTATTGGAACTGGGTGGGTTTGCTGTGTAAAAGCAAGAGAATGGTTGCCATTATCAACTTTATCTTCTAAAGCAATAGATTTAATCCCTGTCAACACAATGCTCCCATGTCATAACAAATTTTTAGTACCTTTTTTAATATTCTGAAATAAAATGCACATGAAATATAATTTACCATATAATACATAATATCAGGAAAATACATATGATGACCAAACTATAATATAGAGCAAAACGCATACAACCACTTATTTATTTATTTATTCATTCATTCATTGAACAAGGGCTTTAATGCTTTAACTCTGTATGTTTTTTACCAAAAAGTATTAATCACCATGAAGAAGAACTAAGTGGAAAATTGGAATCGGGAAAACAAAGGATATTTGCAATGTTAAGTCAAACAGAGAAGGGAGAACCAAGAATGCAAAATTTGTTAAAAACTAAAAGGAGTCAAGGACAAGAAACAAGTGGATATCTGTGGATGAATGTTCTGGGAAGAGCAAAGAACAAGTGAGAATTCCCTGAGGTGGGGACATGCCCAGCATAGTCACAAAAGATCAAGGAGTAAATTGGTGAGACACAGAAAATAGGTATATGTTTTGCAGCTGGGTCTTACAGTGTAAATTAGATCAATGTGAGGATTGTGGCTTTGAACCTAAAACAATGGGCTACCTTTGCAGAGTTGTGGTAGAGAATTGATGTGGGCAGAAGAAAGCCATTGCAGTAGTCCAGCTGTGACAAGATATTACCTTGGACCAAGGTGATATTAGTGGAGAGGCAAAGACTGGGCAGATTCAGGAGACTGGGAGAAAGCAGACATTTGAGTTTTGTGGACACATGGGATGTGAAATACTATGAAATAAGAAGCTTTCAGAATTGGGCTAAAACTTGAAATTAACAACTGGAAGTGTGGAACTGTCATCATTACAGCTTGAGGGAAACCACAGGTGGAGCATTTCATCATTCGTCATCTCTTATGCTACTTTCATGTTAATGCCTTAGGCCCACAGTTACAATCATTATTCTGGCTTCTATCGCCATTAAATAGAAGCTCCTATTTCTCATCACCATTGAGTCGAAACTTTTAAATCAGAAAATAAGTTCTCTTTGATGTCTGGCTTCTTTTCCTAAACATGTTTAAAAGGTTTAACCATATTTTTGAGTGTCTGCATCATTTTTATTACAAAGCTGAATTCCATCATATGGCTTAGAATAATTATTTCCATTCTGATGTCAGAAATGTTTGACTATAATGAATAAAACTACCATAAAGCTTCCTGTACAAGTGTTTTTTGAGAACACGTGAACTCAATTCTCTTGTACATATACCTAAATTGAAATTGCTTAGTCATAAATTAGGCACATGTTTAGCTCTAATAAAAAAAAAATTTTTTTTTTTTAGCGTTATCCAAATTGGATTTAATCATTTATTTTCCAATCAGTAATATATGAAAAATTCTTAGAGTCTGAGTGTTGATAATAAATAATGCAGTGGGTTGCTAAACTACTTGCTGCTAAATATAAAGTGGGATATAAACCACGAGAGCAAAATACAACCAGTGTGCCATCAGTGCATGAACAATGGTATTGGAAGAAAGTGTATATTTCTGTGAAATATTTTAGAGATTCACTGACAAGATTTTTTTGGATCCATTGTCAATAATTTTAATAATAATTATATGTAGTGGCCTTTAGGAACACTCATTTTTGGTTCAAGACAAAATGTGTTTATTGGTCTATGAATGCCTTACTTCGGTCAGTTTGTTTATAATATAATGTATACCGGTAAGTTCACCACCCAACCCAACAACTAAAATAGTAAATTTATCTTTAGTGCTCCTCCAACTCTTGGCGACCCCATGTGTGTCAGAGTAGAACTGTTCTTGGTAGGGTTTTCAACGGCTTATTTTTCTAATGTGGATCACCAATCCATTCTCCTGAGGTGCCTCTGGGTAGACTCGAACCACCAAGCTTTCAGTTAGCAGTGACTATGTTAGCTGTTCGCACCATCCAGGGACTCTTCATATCCTCCTATACCTCTGGGTAGACTCGAACCACCAAGGTTTCAGTTAGCAGTGACTATGTTAACTGTTCGTACCATCCAGGGACTCATATCCTCCTATACCTCCGCCATCATTCTGAATTTTTGTTTTTTTAATTCTCTTGATACAATTATAATATAGAATTCATAGGGTATTAGAAAATATTTTTAGATGCTGTAGAACTTAATAAAGGGGCCTTAAGTTGTAGATAATCTTTTTGAAAATTGTTTTTTCAGTTGACATTAGTAACGCTCCAGGTTGAATGAAATGACAGCCCATTCTATTTTATTATTGAATGGCATTCTATTTTAAGACTATACTACACATTTATCCATTTTTTGTTGTTGGTGTTGTTGCTGATAGATGCTTGTTTTATTTCTAGTTGTCTACTATTATATACAATGCACTTATAAACATTGTTGCATTTGTCTCCTGTTTCCCATAAACAAAAGTTTGTATTTTGTATGTATCTATGAATGGAATTGGTGGTGAAATTACTTAAGTGTGTAAACCATTTGTGTTTTACATAAAGTTTGAAATGCTAATTTATACTTACTATCAAAAACGAAAATAATAAATCCATATTTTAATAAATGTACATTCAAATTTAATGAATTTTAACATATTTAAATATTTTTCACACAGACAGATTGCATGAAAGTTCACATCTGCAGACCACATCAGTCAGTGAAGTATATGGTTGCATGTCCAGTTGCTAGCTTCAAGTTTCAGGTAATCTCCACCCCAGCTTCATGATCTTGGCCTTAGAGTTTTATACATCCTTGATCTTTTATTATTGTGATTAATTTTTGTAGTATTTTTGACCATTTTCATGCTTTTGAGTTCCAACAGAGCCTAAACCTGACTAAACACGATGCCTAAACTTCAATAGCTATAGCTAACAAACTTTTTTTAAGTAAATAGCAATTTGAAGGATGATTTGTGTAAGTTATACAGAATAAAGAAATCCATATACAGTACATTCACAACTAATCAGATAGATTATTGCAAATTGAACAAACCTATATGAAAGTAGTAACATATTATTAGCACTTGAGAAGATTCCTCATGCCTCCCCCTAGCTGCTACCCATACTTACTTGTAATGAAACAATTATATTTAAGTGCATTATCCATGAATTATACTGAACAATGAAAAAATAAATCATTTCAATTATTACATAAATTCAATATAATCCCCATTAGAATCCCATCAGTGTGTGCATGTGTGTGTGTTTAATTTATAAGTTGGCTATAGAATTTATATAAAATGATGCAAAAAACAGTAATAGCTCAAAGGGAATTTTAAAAATAATAAAATGAGATGCATCATTCTATGTGATATCAAAAATTTGTATTGATATAATTATAGACCAATGGAAGAGAATACATAATTCAGATGCACACATATGTGTACAATGATGAGTCACATATGTCAGGTGCTTGTATGGGGAGTGATAAAAGGATACACATTTCAGTGAAAGTTGTTGGATCAATTGTATATCCGTGTATATTTTTAAAAAATGAGATGTGGATAATGTCAGTGAAAATGACCAAGTTGATAGCCTCAGATAGCTTCTGTGAAGGGCCTGTTCCTGCACAGAAACAACAACAAAGCAAAAAGTGTTAGAATCAACTTTTTTAGAAATTTAGAAAGTTTTAAAATATTTACAGCAACCAAGCAAATACTGAAATAAGAGAAAACCAGAAAACCAAACCCACTCCCGTCAAGTCGATCCCAACTCATAGCGACCCTATAGGACAGAGTAGAGCTGCACTATAGAGTTTCCGAGGAGCGTCTGGTGGATTCGAACTGCTGACCTCTTGGTTAGCAGCCGTAGCACTTAACCACTACACCACCAGGGTTTCTAAAATAAGAGAAAGGCCACTTAAAAACATCAGGAGAGGGGATGTTACAGAAAACAGTGTGTTAAGAAGGTATAGGATTCATTCCCTCCACTGAAGCAATGAAAAAAACCAAAAACCAAACCCAATGCCATCGAGTCGACTCCCACTCATAGCGACCCTATAGAACAGAGTAGAACTGCCCCATAGAGTTTCCAAGGAGCACCTGGAGGCTTCGAACTGCTGACCCTTTGGTTAGCAGCCGTAGCACTTAACCACTAGGCCACCAGGGTTTCCCTGAAGCAATGAATAAGTGGGAAAAAAAACCTGACAGGATAAACATTAAGTGCTTCATGAGAAAAGATGCTGTTGAATTTTGATGAAAAATTGTGGCATTTTTGTTTATTCACCTACTATCCCCCATTCTCCACTTGGCAGCTGCCATGAAGACAGCAGCCCACATTCCTGGTGTGGCTTGCTGGTGCCAGGGTGTGGACAAGACAGATCTTTTTTCTAAAAATGTTGTTGTTGTTTATTTTGACCAATCTGGTAGTTCCAGAGATACCTGCTCTGAGATAGGCCTTGGCTTTACTCCTCTCAGACGTGAGTGGCTCCCAGGTGGTATCTGTCTGTCAGAAGCCTTAAAGACATATAATGCCATAACCAGCTTAGGTAAGGAATGGAGAATAGGGAAACAAGCAGACAAACCTGATAGCCTGGAAAAGAAGAGGCTGATGAGGCAGATGCATGGGAGAATAAACTGTTTGTAGAGATACTGAATGTACTGAAGGATCAGAGATCCAATGTACATACCCAGGTTGAATGCATGCTCAGACAAGACCTGAGAGGACCCTAGGTTTGAGCCTCTGGCAGATCATTGGGCTCTGCACAAACGGAGGTATAGACTAAGGCCCAGTTGTAGGTGGCCTGGCTAAGCATTGAAAGAGTACCTAATTCAGAGTCAATCTTCAATGACCAGGAAAGGGTTTTTAGTTTTCTTTTTCTTCTCTTTTTGACTCCAAAAAAGGTCTCTATCAGGTCACTGGTTGACCACTAAAATAACTGAAGATAGACTTCAGTGACCACACATGGCAAAGAAAACAGTCTATGCAAAATAATAAATACATACAAACAAATAAATAGTTTGGAAATGTCACTAAACAGATGACCACAGCCCTCAACAATAACAGCAAGCACTAGGTAGGCTGGAGAATCTGCTTTTCAGAGTTAACACATAAAATTCACAAAGCCCAGTGTTTGGTAAAAATACTAGGCATGCCAAGAAACAGGAAGTACAACCAATTCACAGGAAAAAAAAAAAAAATCGGTGAAAGCAGTCCCTGAAGAACCAATGACATAGAATTGCTAGGCAAATCGTTTAAATCTACTGTGTTAAACGTGGTCAAAGACCTAAAGGAAAACAGGAGAATGTCTCAACGAATAGAGAATATCAATAATGACAAAGAAATTATAAAGAAGGCATCAAATAGAAATTAACATCAATCTTTCTCAAACTTTTCCAAAAACTAAAAGGAAGGAATAATTTGTAACTCAATCCATGATGCTATCAGCATCCTGATATTTAGCCAGACAAAGCCATCAGAAAAAAATATTGCATAGAAATATCTATGGAAATCCTCAACAAAATAGTAAAACTCCAATCCAGCAGCATATTAAAAGGACCATATGCCATAACCCTGTGTGCTTTGTCCCACAAGGGCAGCATATATAAAAGTCAATCAGTGTAATGCAACACATTAATAGAACGTAGGGAGAGGGGGATGATCTATCAACTGATGCAGAAAAAAGCGTTTAACAAAAAAACACTCAAAAATCAGGAATAAAAGCGAACTTCCTATTGTGTGAGAGTCAAAAATGGCCTCTGTGTATTAGCCCCAAGTTATTTACTTCTTCAAGTAAGCTGAGGCGTATTATATGGAAAAAAAAAAAAAAAACTGGTGTGAAACTCAAACTTGTACATGTCCAACTGATTTAAAAATAGCCCAAATAAGCAGATTTTTAGCCACTTAGGACCTGCCTGTTTTACATACCCTGCAAAACTGGACTCAACTTCTGCTAGTCCTAAAAAAAAAAAAAAAAAAAAAGATAAATTCCTGTAGTTATAAAGACCCTAAGATGCTGCTGCTTTTAGAGCTCTCTGACCCAGAGACTTATCGCCTGGCTGCAGGAGGATATCGCTTCTCACCCCTGGGAGCTTTCTTGCTCTCTTCTCCTTCTGATGCTACCTGTGACTCTAGCCTCTGAAAGACCTTCTGCTACAGGGACCACCCCCTTGCATGTGACTTTCAATGTGTTGGCCCCATTAAATAGCTTGTTGTGCAATACTGTCATATAGCTCTGAATTTCCTTCACCTCAGTACCCTTCCTTAAAATTATAAAGGACAGTTGTGAAAAACCAACACTTAACATTATACTCAATGGTGAAAGACTGAAAGATTTTGCCATAAAATCAGGAACACGGCAAGGATATCTCTTTTCCCTATTTCTATTCAACACTGTGGTCTTTTTGTTCACCTCTGTGAATGTGAAAACTGGACAATGAAAAAAGAAGGCAGGAGAAGTACTGATGCGTGGAGGTGTGGTGTTGGTGAAGAATATTGAATGTACCATGGATTAACAAAAGAACAAAAAAATCAGTCTTACAATAAAACAGTGAAATGTTCCTTAGGAATGAGGATGGCAAGACTTCATCTTACTTACTTTGGACACATTATCTGGAAAGACCGATCACTAGGAAAAGAAGTCCTGTTAGGTGAAGTAGAAGATCACAAAAATAAAGGAAAACCCTCAAAAAGATGGATTGACCCAATAACAACAACAATGGACTCAAACATACCAACAATCATTAGGATGGCACGGGACCAGGGAAAATTTCTTTCTCTTATATATTAGGTTACTTTGAGTGAAGCCAACTAAATAGCAACTGCTCTCAACAACAACATTCAGCGCAAGACATCAACAACAACATAGCTACAGCTTATCTTCATATAAAACAAAAACCACCACCAGTTGCAGTAGAATCAAACGCAACTCACAGTGACCCGTTGGGTGTCGGAGTAGAACTGGGCTCCGTCAGTAGGCCGCACTGTGTGTCTGTACCATAATTTGTTTCCCATTCGTCTGTTGATGAGCATTTAGGTTGTTTACATCTTTTTGCTATTGTGAATGGTGCTCCCATGAACATGGTATGCATATGTCTATTCCTGTGACTGCTCTTACTTCTCTTGGGTATATTCCTATGAGTGGGATTGCTGGATCTTATGGTATTTCTACTTCTAGCTTTTTAAGGAAGCACCAGATTGCACCAGATTCTTTACTTATTTGGGGCTTCTTCCTTTTCCATATGAAGTTTGTGATTTGTTTCTCCCACATGCTAAAAGTTGTCATTGGAATTTGGATTGAGATTGCATTGTATCTGTAGATCACTTTGGGAAGAACTGACATTTTCATAATGTTGAGTCTTCATGTCTATCAGCATGGTATGTTTTTCCACTTATTTAGGTCTCTTTTGATTTCTTGTAAGTTTTCTTTGTGTAGGTTTTTTACATCTCTGTTTAAATTTATTCCTAAATACTTTATCTTCTTGGGGGCTATTATAATGGTATTGATTTGGTGATTTCCTCTTGGAAGTTCTCTCTTTTGGTGCAGAGGAATCTGACTGACTTATGTATGTTTATCTTATATCCTGATATTTTGCAAAATCTTCTATTTTAGTTGTAGTAGTTTTCTTGTGGATTTTTGGGGGTTTTCCATGTATAAAACCATATCATCTGCAAATAGGGATACTTTTACTTCTTTGTTACTAATTTGGATGCACTTTATTTCTTTTTCTTGCCTTATTGATCTGGCTAGGGCCTCCAGTACAATGTTGAATATGAGTGGTGACAAAGGGCATCCATGTCTGGTTCCCCTTCTCAAGGGGAATGCTTTAAGACTCTTCATTTAGGATGATGCTGGTTGTTGGCTTTGTATAAATGGCCTTTATTATGTCCAGGAATTTTCCTTCTATTCCTATTTCGCTGAGAGTTTTTATCAAGAATGGGTTTTGGACTTTTTAAAATACCTTTTCTGCATCAGTTGATAAGATCATGTGGTTCTTGTCTTTTGTTTTATTTATGTGATGGATTACATTATTGTTTTTCTAATGTTGAACCATCCCTGCATACCTGGTATGAATCCCACGTGGTCATGGTGAATTATTTTTTGATATGTTGTTGAATTCTATTGGCTAGAATTTTGTTGAGGATTTTTGGGTCTGTATTCATGAGGGATATTGGTCTGTAATTTTCTTTTTTTTGTGGATCTTTACCTGACTTTTCTATCATGGTTATGCTGGCTTCATAGAATGAGTTTGCGAGTATTTCATCCTTTTCTATGCCTGAAATGCCTTTGGTAGTAATGGTGTTAACTCTTCCCTGAAAGTTTGGTAGAATTCTCCAGTGAAGCCATCTGGGCCAGGGCTTTTTTGTTGGTGGTGGTTTTTATTTTTTTAATTATCTCTTCAATCTCTTCTTTTGTTGTGGGTTTATTTAATTTTTCTACCTCAATTTGTGTTAGTTTAGGTAAGTAGTGTGTTCCTAGAAATTTGTCCATTTCTTCTAGATTTTCAAATTTGTTAGAGTACAATTTTTCATAGTATTCTGTTATGATCCTTTTTATTCCCATTGGGTCTGTTGTGATATCACCCATTCCATTTCTTATTTAGGTTATTTGCTTCCTCTCCTGTTTTTTCTTTTGTCAATTTGACCAATGGTTTATTGATTCTGTTGATCTTTTCAAAAAACCGTCTTTTAGTATTGTCTACTCTTTCAATTGTTTTCCTATTCTCTATGCCATTCATTTCTGCTCTAACCTTTATTATTTCCTTTCTTCTGGTGCCTGAGGGCTACTTTTGTTTCTCTCTATTTGTTCAAGTTGTAGGGTTAATGTTTTGATTTTGGCACTTTCTTCTTTTTGAATGTGTGCATTTATTGTTGTAAATTGACCTCTAAGCATTGCTTTTGCTGTTTTCCAAAGGTTCTGGTAAGACATGTTTTCATTCTTCATTTAATTCTATGAATTTATTTTTTCCATCCTTGATTTCTTCTATAATCCAGTAGTTTTTAAGCAAGGTGTTGTTCTGTTTCCACGTATTTGATTTTTTTTCCTTGCTGTTTCTGTTATTGATTTCTAATTTTATGTCATTATAATCAGAGGATACTCTTTCTTAAGGTCAGCTGATTAACAATTTTAATTCCATGTACAATCTTAATTCTCCTTTGCCATGTAACTTAACATATTCACAGATTCCAGGGATTGAGACAAGGACACCTTTGAAGAATCTTTTTCCTATCTTCCGTATTGATATTTTGTAAAACCATGTCTGTTCAACAGGCAGACATCAAGGCCGGCTCCTGGCAATACAAAAACCTAATTGATAGTGCCAGGTCAGCTCCCAGATGTCAAAAAATATTCTACTTCTTCTTCTAGGATATTTGTACTCAGTTCTCTTCCCTTTGAGTTAATTCATCTCACTGTACTACTATGACTTTTTGTTTAACTGTATCTGTTTACAAACTTCAATAAAATTAAAAATATCTCTACTGCAGTAAAAAATATATTAAAATAATTAATTAAACAAGTACAAATTTGCAATGACTATAGTGGCTATTGTGCCAGTCTGCCTCAACAAGGTCTCCCTTACCCTCTCTGGCCCGGTATTTCCCCAAGCATGAGGTCCTGCATTAGATTGATCCCTCCTAATGGTTTGTCCAAAGGAAGTGAGTCAGACAATGTTCTGTTGTGATCCGTAAGTTTTACATTGGCTAATTATTGGAAATAGACCACCAGACCATTTTCCTAGTCTAATCTTTTTAAGGTTTTAACCTTGGGCAGTAACTTAACTTTACTAAGATCCAGTTTCATCAAAAGTCAGTGGGAGCTAAAAATAACATTATCTTCATGAATCTGCTTCGATGAAATCATGCAAATAGACTGTTAGGAACGATATAGCTAACTCAGTAATTTCTCAATAAATATATTTTTTATAATTTTTATTGTGCTTTAAGTGAAAGTTTACAAATCAAATCAGTCTCTCACACAAAAACTTATATACACCTTGCTACATACTCCCAATTGCTATCCGCCTAATGAGACAGCCCGCTCTCTGCCTACGCTCTCTCTTTTCGTGTCCATTTCACCAGCTTCTAATCCCCTCCACCCTCTCATTTCCCATCCAGGCAGGAGATGCCAACATAGTCTTAAGTGTCCACCTGATCCAAGAAGCTCACTCCTCACCAGCATCCCTCTCCAACCTATTTTCCAGTCCAATCCATGTCTGTAGAGTTGGTTTCAGGAAAGGTTCCTGTCCTGGGCCAACAGAAGGTCTGAGGGCCATGACCACCAGGGTCCTTCTAATCTCAGTCAGACCATTAAGTCTGGTCTTTCTATGAGAATTTGGGGTCTGCATCCCACTGCTCTCCTGCTCCCTCAGGGGTTCTCTGTTGTATTCCCCGTCAGGGCAGTCATCGGTGGTAGCCGAGCACCATCTAGTTCTTCTGGTCTCAGGATGATGTCGTCACTGGTTCATGTGGCCCTTTCTGTCTCTTGGGCTCGTAATCACCTTGTGTCCTTGGTGTTCTTCATTCTCCTTTGATCCAGGTGGGTTGAGACCAATCGATGCATCTTAGATGGCTGCTTGCTAGCGTTTAAGACCCCAGATGCCACTCTTCGAAGTGGGATACAGAATGTTTTCTTAATAGATTTTATTGTACCAATTGACTTAGATGTCGCCTGAAACCATGGTCCCCAGACCCTGCCTCTGCTACGCTGGCCTTTGAAGTATTCAGTTTATTCAGGAAACTTCTTTGCTTTTGGTTTAGTCCAATTGTGCTGACCTCCCCTGTATTGTGTGCTGTCTTTCCCTTCACCTAAAATAGTTCCTATTACTATCTAAACCCCTTTCCCGCCCTCCCTCGCTCCCCGCTCTGGTAATGACAAAAGAATGTTTTCTTCTCAGTTTAAACTATTTCTCAAGTTCTTAGGGCGCCTTGGTTGCTTCCATCTTTTTGCTATTGTAAACAGTGCTGCATAAACATGGGTGTGCATATACCTGTTTGTGTAAAGGCTCTTATTCTTCTAGGATATATTCCAAGGAATGGGATTGCTGGATCCTATGGTAGTTCTATTTCTAGATTTTTAAGGAAGACCCAAATTGATTTCCAAAGTGCTTGTACCATTTTACATTCCCACCAGCAGTGTATAAGTGTTCCAATCTCTCCACAGCCTCTCCAACATTTACTATTTTGTGTTTTTTGGATTAACGCCAGCCTTGTTGGAATGAGATGAAGTCTCATTGTAGTTTCGGTCTGCATTTCTTTAATGGCTGATAATCGTGAACATTTCCTCATGTATCTGTTAGCTACCTGAATGTCTTCTTTAGTGATGTGTCTATTCATATCTTTTGCCCATTTTTAAATTGGGTTATTTGTCTTTTTGTAGTTGAGTTTTTGCAGTATCATGTAGATTTTAGAAATCAGGCGCTGATTGGAAATGTCATAGTTGAAAACTTTTTCCCATTCTGTAAGTAGTCTTTTTACTCTTTTGGTGAAGTCTTTGGATGAGCATAGGTTTTTGATTTTTAGGAGCTCCCAGTTATCTAGTTTTTGTTTTGTATTTTTAATAATGTTTTCTATACTATTTATGCCATGTATTAGGGCTCTGAACAGTGTCCCTATTTTTTCTTCCATGATCTTTACCTTTTTTTTAGATTTTATATTTAGGTGTTTGATAAATTTTGAGCTCATTTTTTTGCATGGAGTGAGGTATGGGTCTTGTTTCACTTTTTTGCAGATGGATATCCAGTTATGCCAGCACTATTTGTTTAAAAAAACTGTCTTCTCCCCCCATTTAACTGTTTTGGGGCCTTTGTCAAAAATCAACTGCTCATATGTGGATGGATTTATATCTGGATTCTCAATTCTGTTCCATTGGTCCATGTATCTGTTGTTGTCCCAGTACCAGGCTGTTTTGACTACTGTGGTGGTATAGTAGGTTCTAAAATCAGGGAAAGTAAGGCCTCCCACTTTGTTTTTATTTTTCAGTAATACCTTATTTATCTGGGGCTTCTTTCCCTTCCATATGAAGTTGGTGATTTGTTTCTCCATCTCATCAAGAATGCCGTTGGGATTTGGACCGGAATTGCATTAAATGTATAGATCCCTTTTGGCAGAATAGACATTTTTATAATGTTAAGTCTTCCTATCGATGAGCAAGGTATGTTTTTCCACTTATGTAAGTCTCTTTTGGTTTCTTGCAGAAGTGTTTTGCAGTTTTTTTGTATAAGTCTTTTACATCTTTGGTAAGATTTATTCCTAATTATTTTATCTTCTTGGGGGCTACTGTAAATGGCATTGATTTGGTGATTTCCTCTTCAATGTTCTTTTTGTTCGTGTAGAGGAATCCAACTGATTTTTGTATGCTTATCTCGTATCCTGATACTCTGCTGAACTCTTCTATTAGTTTCAGTAGTTTTCTGAAGGATTCCTTAGGGTTTTCTGTGTATAAGATCATGTCACCTGCAAATGGAGATACTTTTACTTCTTCCTTGCCAATCTAGATGCCCTTTATTTCTTTATCTAGCCTAATTTCTCTGGCTAGGACCTCCAACACAATGTTGAGTAAGAGCGGTGATAAAGGGCATCCTTGTCTGGTTCCCAGTCTCAGTGGGAATGCTTTCAGGCTCTCTCCATTTAGGGTGATGTTTGCTGTTGGCTTTATATAAATGCCCTTTATTATGTTGAGAAATTTTCCTTCTATTCCTGTTTTGCTCAAGTTTTTATCATGAATAGGTGTTGGACTTTGTCAAATGCCTTTTCTGCATCAATTGATAAAATCCTGTGATTCTTGTCTTTTGTTTTATTTATGTCATGGATTACATTAATTGTTTTTCTAATGTTGAACTATCCCTGCATACCTGGTATGAATTCCACTTGGTCATGGTGAATTATTTTTTTGATATGTTGTTGAATTCTATTGGCGAGAATTTTGTTGAGGATTTTTGTATCTAAGTTCCTGAGGGATATAGGTCTATAATTTTCTTTTCTTGTGGTGTCTTTACGTGGTTTTGGTATGAGGGATATGGTGGCTTCATAGAATGAGTTTGGTAGTATTCTGTCCTTTCTATGCTCTGAAGTACCTTTAGTAGTAGTGGTGTTAACTCTTCTCTGAAAGTTTGGTAGAACTCTGCAGTGAAGCTGTCCGGACCAGGGCTTTTTTGGGGTGGCGGGGGGGGGTTTGATTGCCTTTTCCATCTCTTCTTTTGTTATGGGTCTATTTAGCTGTTCTACCTCTTTTTGTGTTAGTTTAGGTAGGCAGTGTGTTTCTAGGAATTCACCCATTTCTTCTAGGTTTTCACATTTGTCAGAGTACAATTTTTCACAGAAATCTGATATGATTCTTTTAATTTTAGTTGGGTATGTTGTAATATCGCCCATCTCATTTCTTATTCAGGTTATTTGGTTCCTCTCCTGTTTTTCTTTTGTCAGTTTGGCTAGTGGTTTATCAATTTTGTTATTTTTTTTCAAAAAAAACAGCTTTTGTTCTTGTTAATTCTTTTCATTGTTTTCTATTTCTTTTAGTTCAGCTCTAATTTTTAGTATTTTTTATTTTATTTTTTTTCTGGTGCCTGTGAGTTTCTTTTGTTGCTCTCTTTCTATTTGTTCAAGTTGTGGGGATAATTCTTTGATTTTGGCCCCTTCTTCGTTTTGGATGTGTGCATTTATTGATATAAATTGACTTCTGAGCATTTCTTTCACTGTATCCCAGCGTTTTTACAGGAAGTGTTTTCATTCTCATTGGAATTTCTTTGTTCCATCCTTAATGCCTTCTATAATCCAGTCTTTTGTTTTGTTCAGTTTCCAAGTGTCTGATTTCTTTCCCCTGCTTTTCCTGTTATTGATTTCCACCTTCATGCCCTTATGGTCAGAGAAGATGCTTTGTAATATTTGAATGTTTTGGATTCTGCTAAGGCTTACTTTATGCCGTAATATGTGGTCTTCTAGAGAATGTCCATGTGCACTAGAAAAGAAAGTATACTTGGCTGCTGTCGGGCGGAGTGTTCTGTATATGTCTATGAGGTCAAGTTGGTTGATTGTGGCATTTAGGTCTTCCGTATCTTTATTGAGCTTCTTTCTGGATGTCCTGTCCTTCACCAAAAGTGGTGTGTTGAAGTCTCCTACTATTATTGTTTTGTCAGAAATTAATAACTCAATCAATATTAACTGTCCTGATTTTTGTTATTGATTTTAATATTATTATTTTCTCTTTTAATTAATTTATTCAGGGTTACCAGAATTTGACTTATATTTCTACTCTCACTTTTTTTTTCTCATATTATTGACTATATCCATAGGTATATGCCTGTTTGAAAATAAAATTCAAATATCCCTTCATAGATTGGTTTGACAATCCTAGTATAATTATATAATTGTGTGGTTTGTCTATCTAACCACATTGCACATGCAAACAGGATGTGCCTCAAACTACCAGACAACTAGGAATGAGGCATGTACAACCACTGGCATCAACCATTCCATGAGTGCTACGGCCATCTGTGATCAAGACATTTACACAATATTGGCAAAGTGAAAGCCACTATTATTATTTCTAGAAAGCAAACAGTAAACAGTAAAACAAATTCTCAAAGCAGATCTGCTTATTCTTCTCCAAACTACTCATATTCTTTCTAATATCACTGTACTGGCACATTGTGTTTCTGGTCAAATGTTGCCTTCATGTCACCACTGCCTCTGGCTGCCACCATGTTACCCGGGACACCTGCATGGCTTCCGAGGCTTCTGCTCTGCCTCTGGGCCTCACTGGGCCTTGCTTCACTAATGGAAAGACCCCTGCACAGGATCTCCTGAGCCTCTGCCACTGGGCCCTTTTTGACCTATGCTGCTGCCTCCTACCATGCTATCCAGGCCAGAGTGGTTCTCTGTCTTGCTGCCGTGATACCAAGGCCTACCCTGCATGAGGGAATTATTGTTCCCACCACGATGCCCAAAGAGGGAAGGAAGCAAATTACACCAGCCACACTCAGGCCTCTGTCCCGCAGGTACAACTGTTGCAGTACTTTAGTAGAAGGCACAACCCTGCACAAAGACACTCAGTTCTCTCTCTATGGACCAGCAAGCCCACCATCCCTGTCTTCACTGTTACAACTCTCTCTTCTTAATATAGGGAGTTCTCAATGCAGGGACCCTGGGTCCAAAGGATGCACTCCACTCTACGCTCTTTTTGATGGTAGTGAGGGGCCCCAGAACCTCTGTGGATTTGGCCCTTATATAAGCCTAACAGAATAGGAACAACAACCAATCTCCTAGTTGGACCACAAAGGGCACAATCCCATTAAGTGAATTTTCAATCCACTAGTTTTGTAGTAAATCTACTAATACCTTGCAAAATTTTGGCCCAGACAATCATTTTGTGAAATTACAAGACCAGGGCTAGAAAAGCCATATAAAAGTGATTCATTGCACAGCAATAATTCAGCCCATTTTCTTAACCCTTAACCAGTTCATAAGCAGAGCTGTAACAAATCAATTAGTTAATGCTTATTATATTTTGATTATGTAGCACAGCATCGTATAACCTCCCATATTGGAGCTCCTGAGTGGTGCAAACAGTTATACTGTATAATCTCCTGGAGCAGAGCCCCTGGGTGGTACAGTTAACATATTCAGATGCTAACTGAAAAGACGGAGGTTCAAGTCCACCCAAAGGCACCTTGGAAGAAAGACCTGGTGATCTACTTCTGAAAAATCACCCATTAAAAACTCTACAGAGCACAGTTCCACTCTGACACACACAGGGTTGCCATGAGTCAGACATAACTCAATGGCAACTGATTTTTACTGTTTTCTGTTGCAAGATAAAGACATTAAAAAAAAACTCTCATTACTGTACGTCAGTTCATAAGTCAACATATTCAGCTAAAGCAGAGAAGAAAGGAGATAATGAAATTATACTTATTTGATAGATCTGGTGCTTTATATTTATTCCATACCTGAAACCAAAACCAAACCCATTGTCATCAAGTCTATTCCAACTCATAGCGACCCAATAGGACAGAGTAGAACTGCCCCATGGAGTTTCCAAGGAGCTTCTGGTGAATTTGAACTGCTGGCGTTTTGGTCAGCAGCTGAGCTCTTAACGACTGCACTACCAGGGCTCCTTATTCTATACAGTAGCCCCTAAAAATAATCCTATGGAAGAGGCATTATTATGCCCCTTTTACAGATGATTAAACTGATGCTCAGAGAGGTTATATAACAGGCCCAAAATATATAACTAGAAAGTTTCAAGACTGGAAAAGTTCAGTTCGGTCATGGCCTTTTGTTGGGTAAGACATGTCTAGAAGTCCACTCTATTCCCCACATCATTACCAGCTCTTTCTTGACACATTAGTTATTGTGAAAGTTTAGGTTAACAGGATTGTGGACTAAGTATATTTTCTAGGTATGAGTTAAGTGCTTTATGCATCGTATCTCGTTTAATACTAATAATATTATAAGGCAAGCATCATATTCAAAATAATCACATCCTGACTTTAGCATGTTGATAAAACAGGTCATTATCTTCAGAGATCAAATATCCTGAAATTTTAAAATAATCCTGTATGGAGGTGATAAATGAGGAGAGCATGTGGTCATCTGTATTCTTCCGAATGCTTTCCCACGAGCATTTCTGCAGCCTGAAGCTCAGGAATCCCTAAGGCTTTAGCCAGGTGCCTTGTATTTTATACCGGCAACAGAGGCAGTGGTGGGGATCCGAACGGTGATCTGGGAACCAGAGGCTTAGAGTATTCCACACCTCCTGCACAGTGGCTCCTCTGATGCAGGTTAGTGTTACGACTCGTAGACTGAGTGCTTACAACCGGGGATGGTATGCGCTAATGCTTTCACTGTGGCCCACTTAATTTCTGTAATTTAAAAAACTATATCACAATCATACTATTTGGAAAGCACAGAAATTAAAGCACCTGGATTGCACTTGATAACATCATAACTATTCCTTTTATATTCTTCCATATACATTTTTTACAATTTGAAAAATATTGTTTATACAATTAGCATGATATCTAAGATTGTTCCAGCTGTTATATTGTGTTCCATGGGAAATTTATTAGTTCTACAATAGTTCAGGATGCACGTTGTGGAAAACCTTGCAAAATAAGCCCTTTGTGTTTACAGGGTGTCCTCCCAGCCCTTCTTTTTTAGTCATATTTTAGAACGATATCCACAAGGTATGGCAATGCTTCAAGGGACAAGACTAGCTCTCTGGCTCTCACTCCATATTGCCAAATTGACTAATAAAGGATTTTTCACTTTTACCCTGAGATTATTCTTCATTGCATTCCTACTGGTAATGAATATCATAAAGAGACATGGAGTGTATAATGTTTGAATGCATAGAAATTATAAAAATTTCATTTAAACTATGTATTAATTTCCAGTGAGAAAAAACATCCTTTCATGATTATATTGCACTAATGTATCTTTATCAAATTGTAATTATGAAAATAATATTACAGGTATTTCCCAGTGTAAGACAGGGTTCCATTCTGAAGACTGTCATAAGTCAGCTCTGATATAAGTAGAATATCTAATTTTTTTAAAAATATTCATTATTTTTGTCTCCTATTAACAGTATCTTCATAAATCCAATCTTTATTTGTCTTTGGGATTGGCAAGAGAATGATAACATCAACAAATTACGTGCTACAACGTTATATGTAGTACATATTACTAATAATAAGATGTACAAAGATAAAAAAAAGGATAGTCATAGGGCAGTTCGTTGTAACTCAAACATGTCTTAAGTCGGGGACAATCTGTACTAAGCTTTTAGGAAAGTTGAGTCTTAGTTAATACTCTGACTCTAAGGTAAATGGATGCATATATCTGATTCTATTAAATTCTCTATTCATGAATTTCTCTTTGGGAAAAAGTTTGTGTAGAGATAAAATTTATGTTTGATAACATACTAAATATAAATAATTTAATTAAACATTCTACATGCACTATCTTTTTTCATTTTTACAAAGTAAGACAGTTACCCATTTTAAATACACTAACCTGAGACACACAGTTTATAAGAGAGCTGCCTAACTTCACAGAACTCACAGTTGCTCCAGTGAGCTCCAGCAGATTTCCCAGACTGAGATGCACTAGGAAGAAAAGGCTAGCGATCTATTTCTGCAAAGTCAGCCAAAGTGAACCCGATGGATGGCAATAGTCTGATCAACACCCGATTATGGGAATGGCGCAGGACTGGGCAGCATTTTGCCCGGGGTAGCCGTGTGTTAGGTGACTTAATGGCATCTAACAACAGCGATGTGTTTGAGGGTCCATTCTTCATTTATGCTGTTTGTTTTATTCAAAAAGTTTTTTTTTCTTTATTTATGTTGTCTGTTTTATTCAAAAAGTTTTGTCATTATTAAGATAATAATTGGAACAAAAAACTGGCTGGCAAGCCCAAAATAACTGTGGGGAGTTTACTTTCATGACCAGGATTTTGGACCCATGCTTCCTACTTTTGAGACCAGGGAAAAATAAATTAATCTAACCCTCCAGTCCTTCATCTGCAAATCTGAAACAGTGACAGTTTACCTCATTTAATTGTTGTGACATTCCATGAGGAAATGCACATCCAGGGTTAACATAGGACTTGGGACATTGTTCGCTACAGTTATAAAAATCCTTGTTATGTCTGAGTTACTCCATCTATATCATGCAGATGTGAAGTAAGAGTCATTTTGGCTTGGAATTGTTTTGGATTGAATTGAAGAAATGAACATACTAGTGCCAGGCCAGAATATTGGACAGGTGGGTATGTAACATAGAGTGTACCTTTGAGAAAGGGGAAGCTTTGCTAATTCTGGGAACACCACATTGAGGTAGACAGAAAAATGTGACAATGGATCTAAAAGTACTCTGAGCTCTCTGCAATTACCCACTTTATACAACTAGAAAATAAAGGGGAATACGTTTTTATCCTCTTTTAAATTGTACAGAAATATTATAGACAACTAGAAGTTTATCTGACCTACATACCCTCTTGTACTTTGGTAGTGTGGAATTACACAGAATTGAATTCACTTGGGAACAACTGCCTTTTTGATGTGAAATACGGATAATATTTTCTCTTTTTACCTGCTATTTAAAAAAATTTTGATTGAATTTTGAGACATTATTGAATTTGTGGCAAGTTTCATGGTATCTATTACAATTCTTATAACACATTGAATATTAAAGGCATGAGAACACATTGTAAAATTGATAATCAAGTAACCTAATAGCCTTGGAATAATTAAATTTACCATGGTCATGAGTGTTTCCTCTATGTTCAAAATAAATTCATAGAAGGTAGACAGACAGAGGGCAGACAGAAAAATCTCAAGGAACACAGAAAACATGTCACTTATGCTGAAAAATGAAGACTGATATGTAATGATATTTTTGTTCTTTGGTATGAAATAAGTAACATTACATTACATGTGAGTTATGGGAAAATACTAATTTTACTTTCAAAATATTTTGGTAGGAAACATCTATGTATGGCCAATAACAATATAATAATGATAATAATCAATAACTTTTTAGAGCTGTCTTCTTGTGCATGCATTCTCCAATGTACTTATATACATTTTATTTTGTAGTTATCAAATAATCCTATAGTAGATACTATTATGTCATCTCATTTTGCACATAATGAAACTGAGGTTTAAGCATATTGCTCAAATTTATCCAACTACTAAACAGTGGCATAGGTATTCAAACTCCGGAAACCTGGCCATTAAATATGTACTTCTATGTTCAGACAACCTTCAGATGAATACAGCTACCAGTTTAAATGTTTATTATTAGGTTAGTCATGTAACTTTTCTGAACTTCGTAATTTATACTGATTAAATGTGAAATATACATATATTTCACATTATATGAACTGTTTGTCCAGCGAATAGAATGCCTGATATGATAATATTTTCAAATACAGTTAATTTAAAATAATTTCATCTTAAATTTAAATCTACAGAAGACTTTCAAAATCATATTCATTGAATCTTGGCATCTGAGAAACATTGGAAAGCTGCCCTTAAGCTCAGGGCCTTAGCAGATGGTTATCAAATCGCCAAAGCAGAGAATGAGCCAGATGGAAACAATTGAAACCAGTGCTCCAGTACACCTGTCTACCAAAGTCTGCGAATTTTCCCAGTCTAGAAACAAGTAGAGTGGCTCATAGGAAAGTAAGTGACCTTCCCCAAATATAACACGTATTTGTGAACAAAATATGGACAGGTCTTTAGAGTTCTGACTCCTAGTCTTCATGTTATTTAAGCAACTCGTAACTTGTATGTCTATACCCAGTGTGCCCTGACCCAGGGCAGGCTTAAGTGAATGAACTTTGCGTGTCAGGACCTCCAGTTCAGCGGCAACCAGAGACACAGACCTGTCCATCCACCCAATGCAGTGAGAAATGCTAACAAAGAAAATAGATTAGAAAAGGAAAATGTTTCCTTAAAAATAGAAAGTCATATGAATTTAAAAAGTAATAGGAAAACACAGCTTACCTGAAACTAATAGGAAAGTGAATACATTATTTAAAAAAAAAAAATCTACAGACACAGACTACTTTACACCTATGTTTTAGTGGCCTTTAAGAACACTGATTATCCCTCTTTTGTTTAAAAAAAAAAAATCAGAGACTACAAATTAAAAGATGAACTATAGCAAGACATTTTGTGAGTTTAATATGTTTAATATTCATGCATGCAAAGACAGTACAATGTAATATTAAATCAACAATGATCATAGATTCAAACGACTTATATACCAATAACAAGTTGTTTGATCCAAATAACATTGAAATTGTTTAAAATGGTAGCCTATTAATGAAATGCAGAACATTAATATTAAATTATTAATATCATATAAGTATCCCAAATATATGTAATATAAAATGCAAAACTTCAGTCCAAAATAACAAAAATGTCAAATATATAAAATCAACTGGAGAAGATATTCACAATGCATATAAATAACAAGTTATAAAGATATATAAATTAAATATATAATTAAATATATAAATTACAAAATACATGGGAAATTCTTTAAATTATTAAGAAAAAGCCAAACAATCTAAAAACCATGAATTAGAGATATTCACAGTTTGCAGAAGAAATCCAAGAGGTCGATGAATAGATTAAAAGAGTTTCTGCCATGTAACTTAAGTGACATGCAATTTAAATTTATTTTCACACTTACATGATTGCTGTTAATTATCGCATCTAACAGTAAAATATGTGGAGGAATTATCACACAAATTGACAGTTGACTGGAGTGTAAAAGGTGGAGATGCAATTATCTTAAACCCAAAATATTCTAGTGAAATATTTACTTGAGAAAATATCGCCACATGCACAAGGATATGGGTTATATTAACAACAGATTGGAAAGAAGCTAAGTATTCTTAAATAAACATTATATATATACATCTATATTTATATATATAAATTGCATATATATGATGTAATAAAATTTGGCAGTAGTTAAAAATATATTAAACTGAATATATATTTCACTAAAAATATATATATTTGAGGGAACAAAGCATAAAAGAATGATATGCTCACTATTATAGCATATTTATATCAATTTTGAAAAATGGAACATCTACATATTTTATTGATATGAAAGTCAATGTTGGTATATACTAAGAATCAAAAAATTTTAATATGTATTGAAGGTGTGAAGATCATAGACCATTCACAAAATTTGCAATGTTTTCCAAATAAATTACAGAAAAACTAAAAAAGGATTTACTACACCACAGATTATGAATGAAGTCCAAACATAATACTGTTGGTAATCCTGAATTCACAGCTCTCTCTGACAATTTGAATTTGTGAGCAAAAGACACCACCTACCTAAGTATAACAGGTGAATCCATTTACACATGCATCCATTCCTACCACCAAAAATACTTAGACGTAAAAGAAACGGAAGTTATAGGTTCTAGTGAAAAGAGGAGCTATTCTGAAAGTGAATGAGTACCTGTATATTTTACCTGTGGGAGATGTTGGACCTCAGGTTCATTATATGAGAATATCATTTGGATAAGTCATAATCAATGGATTAGTTTTTGTCTTCTACTTTTAGAAGTATAAGATTATTGATGTCCAAATTTATGTGAAAATTGCATGCAATACAAATTATGTTCATTTATGAAATTATTAACTTTTTTGAATGGATAAAACCCAAACACCTGTGCTGTCAAGTCAATTCTGACCCTATAGGACAGAGTAGACCTGCCTCATTGAGTTTCCAAGGAGTGGTGGTGAGTTTGAACTGCCAACCTTTTGGTTAGCTCCCGAAAGCTTAACCACTGTGCCACCAGGGCTCCCTTAGAATGGATATATTATATATTAAATTAAAATCAGCAGCATTGTTTGAGAACATAATACATAAAAGTTTAAATGTTGAGAGGGTTGTAAACTTAATGAGATGTAGGCACCATGATCAGGAAAGCAAGTCATGATAATATAAATGATATGGCGATGGGTAAAGTAGTATCTGTGGTGGCTGAAAGCCTAGTGTGTTTAGAGCACAGGCTGCATGTAAGTGTGGAATAGAGAATTTTTGCTTTTGTTTTTTCCCCATCAAACTTAGTTTTATCAGTTGTAATTTATTTGTCTTGATATTGAAGAAAATCATGTGAGAATCCATTAAGCAAATATCTAAAACACATGCAAAAGTAATAACTATAGGCATATCACCTCAATACCTACTAAAGTGCATAAATCTGAATTTCCTTCAATATAGAAATACCCAAAGTGTAAAGAACTCGGATTGCATAAGTAATATTTCTTAACACCATGAGTAAATTACGTGTGGCATACTGACAAATTATTAAAAAACAATAGAGGTGTAAGTTGTACTACTGTACATGTATGTTATCTAATTTTGTGTGAATAAAAAATAATGTATAGTAACAGCAGAGATGGATAGCACTATGCTATGGCAAAAATCTTATTTGTAAGTGAAAGATTAAAGTAGCAATTAGCCCTCCAAGTCTGAGATTTCCCAAGTCATTTGATCAAGTTTTCATAAAGATATGTACAAGCTTCCTTTAAAAAAAAAAAAAAAATTTTTTTTTTTTTCCTTTTAAACAAATCTTATTTCTGCATCATTTTACATCTTTCAGGCACCAGTAGAGCCATGGTCAATGCAAACGGCACCACAGGAATAAACTTCATTCTTCTAGGGCCTTTAACCACACACAGATCCACCTATTCCTGTTTGCCATGGTGCTTATGATCTTCATCACCTCACTGATGGGCAACACCCTTATGATCATTCTCATTCATGTGGACCCTCAACTCCACATGCCCATGTACTTCCTGCTTAGCCAGCTTTCTTTCATGGACATGATGCTGGTCTCCACCATCGTTCCCAAAATGGCAGCCAACTACCTGATGGACACTAGGTCTATCTCTCCCACTGCCTGTGGAGTCCAGATCTTCCTGCTTCTCACTCTGGGAGGGAGTGAATGCTTCCTCTTAACGGCCATGTCCTATGACCGCTATGTGGCCATATGTCACCCACTGTGCTACCCCATTCTCATGAGTCAGAAGCTCTGTTTACTCGTGACGTCAGGTTCCTGGCTCCTGGGAGGGATCGATGGGCTGATGCAGGTTGGTGCCACTTTGAGCTTCCCTTACTGTCACTCACGGGAAATCAATCACTTTTTCTGTGAAGCACCATCACTGGTACGCCTTGCCTGTGCTGACACCACGATTTTTGAGTTTTTCATGTATGTCTGCTGCATTCAGATGCTCTTGATCCCTTTGTCTCTCGTTTTGGCCTCATACAGCCTTATCCTGGCTGCAGTGCTCCGCATGCGGTCAGCTGGAGCTGGGAAAAAAGCCTTTAAGACCTGCTCCTCTCACCTGGTGGTTGTGGGACTCTTCTATGGCACCATCATGTTCATCTACATGAGGCCCAAATCTAACGGTTCAGAGGACCATGATAAGGTGGTCTCAGTGTTTTATACCATCTTCACACCTGTCTTGAACCCCCTTATATACACTGTGAGAAGTAAAGAAGTCAAGGGGGCCTTGAGGAGGTGGCTGGAGAGACATTTTATGTGATATCAATGCTGAGCATAATTTGCCAAAAGGGCAGCAACCAAACTGCATACAGGTTACATTTCTAAAATATCGTTTTGCTATTTTGTTCATCCCATTTAAATTCTTCTTTTTGTGTTATCAAGTTATTTTGCTCTTACTTTGCCAATCTGGCTCCATTGTTCCTATATGATTGTTTTTATATATGGTAAACTAATTAAAAATTATATTTGTCCTCCTGTCATAACTTGCAGTGGTGTTTTTGCTCTGAAATTAGGGCTCTGGCAATAAGTATGAGTGACTGAGTTTCTAAATAGCATATGATACGTGCATAATTTGTATTTTTTGATAAATAATGGAAATCATTAATTTTGATGGGGATAATACCTTTTGAAAACTAAATGTAGATCCTAAATCACATAATGAAGATAAAATAAATTCAAATGAAATAAGGACCCAATGTGACCATCAAACATAAAATACGTAAGAAGACATCAAGAAATATTTGCAAAATGTTGCTGTGGGAAGATTTGTTAAAGAAACTTCCAGACAGAATATAAAAATGCTAATTGGCTTTTCATGACCTATGTTAAAACCTAAGAGTAGAGAGATGAGCTGAAGAAAAAAATATATTGTGTACAAAGGAGTCAGTACACAGTGGATTCAAAAATAAAACTTTCTTTCAGCAAGGAAGTCTCAAATTAAGAAAGGGCCTCAGGCCAAAGATCCAACACAAGTTGTGACTCTAAAATCATTTATTAAGGCTTCAGGACGATTTAAGACACTGTACCTTAAATAAACATCCAAACAGACAAAAGACCTTCTATAAATCTTGAGAGTCTTGTAGGTTCTCTTTAGTTAAAAATAAATAGGACTACTAAAATGTTTTAGGGCACTGTAGTGCAGCAGAGTCACAGGAAGCCCAAGGTTGGTAGTTGTGGGTTATGCCTAATGGAGTAAATTCCAGTAAGATTCATGGAAAACTCACAATGTTTGCAAGCATGTTTTTCTGACAGAAATACCACTAGTTTGGTCTGAGTAAGCTGATTGAGGTGACTACTCAGTTTTCTTATGGTAGAGCAAGGGTGACTCAGAAAGCAGAGGCAAAAATCATGTAGAATAATTCCCAGAGAATCACACTAAATCTTAGTTAAGGAGCTGGCAACAATTTCTACCAGAATTTTAGAATTGCAAGTGACTGTATGCTACCCCATTCCCTATTTTAAGAAATGTCTTAAGAGTAATTGTATTGGTGCAATTATATAATCCCCATGCTGTGACAAAGAGAGAAACCAAGACTTCTAGTGCACATCCCCAGCTGAGAGCCCGGCCAAATTCAAAGCCATTTTTTTCAGTCCTTGGTGGCACATCATGCAAGTGTATCTTTCAGCTCCCAGTTGAGCCACTTCCACTGATGAAGCGTGGAGTAGAGATGAGCTGTCCCTGATGAAACCTGCTGAAATTGCAAATTCATTTGCAAAATAAACAATTGTTTTAAACTGCTGTGCTTTGTGGATACACACACACACATACACACATATACACACACTGGAATAGTGCTCAGGTGAATATATGTGTTACCTAAAACCCATAATAAAGATATGAACTACATTTGAATAAAAGGGGTTATAATTCTCTTTCCCTATTTCATATAATCTGGAACCATTGTTCTGAAAATAATATTTTTATCTGTTTAGAATTATTTTATATTACAGAGAAGTCTTACCACTTCGGCTTTGATTAAAGTTTTAAGATGTTCTAGAAGTGAAAAATCAAAAACAATGTGGTTGAGGAAAACCACTTAGATTTTTCTGTGAGAGGGCCGGGGTTGCCGTCTGGGATCAGTCAACTAAGAACATGTACCTTGGGTAAGTTAGCTTCTCTGATATACAGCTATTCTGTCTATAAAAACAGCATTCCTAAAATTAAAAATATATGTATTATCAAGATTAATTTAAGTTAGTAATGTGAAAATAACATGACAGAGACTTCAGTGCCTGGAAACATGGCAGATGAGGTATCATAACCAACACACAGAGCTAGTTGAATAGATAGATAGACAGACTTGGAAAGAGATTTTTCTTTCATGCATTAAAGAACTGCATAGATATACCACAGACACACACATACACAAATAAAAACAGTAATTAGAAAAATAAGGCAGAAGGAAGTAGCTTCTTTACCAGAATATTAGTCAAAGGAAATAAAAAAACAATGCTGTATCAACTTTCATGGCTCTGTGTTTCATGGACAACAGGAGATAAACTACAAGGCCCCTAAAGGTGAGGATTCAGAAGAACTCTGAATAAACCAGGGAATGTAAGGGACAACACAATTCTGTCTGAGTTAGCTAGAAATTAACCTCCCAGCTCCTCAAGTAGGTCCAGGAAATCTACAGAAAATTCTTTCTCAGTGAATGGCACCAAGTAGAGTGGCTGAGAACTCGGTCAAGAACTTGTAGGTCACATAAAAAGCCCATAATTGTCTGCTGGAGAGAGAGGTCCCATGGAGCAGCATTGCGGCACTAGACATGGGAGTGAAGAAGTATTCTTGGACATCCAGCCCAATAGGTTTTCAGATGACTCCAGCCAGTATCTGATTGCAACTTCAAAATGGACATTCTAGCAGAGAACCAACCCACTCAACCCAGAATCCTGGGGAGATAATAACTTACTGTTTTAAACTGCCAAGTTTTGTGGTGTTTTGTTAGACAGCAATAGCTGTGAAGATATGAGTTAAAATATATAATACCTTTTATTGTTTGAGTAGATGAAGTTGTAATAAAATTAGTTTTTGATTAATTAAGTGTATGGTACATTGTCCTAGATTATCACTAAACATAAAGAAGTAAAGTGCATATTGTCTTAAATGACACAAAGAAATCGTGAAATGCAAAAAAATAATCAATCCAAAGAAGACAGGAATGAGATGAAGGGGGGACACAGAGAAAATAAGTAACTAAAAATCACTACATTGAATAATATAAAGTTTTTTTTAATTTAAAATAAAAAAACTAATAAGCTGAAAAACATAAGTTTTTCAGCAAATGTAAATAGACTAAATATTCCGAGCAAAGAATCTAGACTGGAGAAAACCTTTTCATATTTTAATTGTTGTTGTTAAGTTCCTTCATGTGGGTTCCTACTCAGAGCGACCCTATGTGCATCATAATGAAACACTGCCCCATTTTGCCCCAACCTAACTATCATTTCTATGTTTGAGCCCATTATTGCGGCCACTGTGTTAATCCCTCATTTTTGCTGACCCTCTACTTCACCAAGCATGATGTCCTTCTCCAGGGACTGGTTCCTCCTTATAATATGTCCAAATTACATGGGACGAAATCTCGCCATCCTCGCTTCTAAGGAGCATTCTTGCTGTACTTCTTCCAAGACAAATTTGACCATTCTTTTGACAGTCCATTTTATATTCAATATTTTCCACCAACACCGTGATTCTAAGGCATCGATTCTTCTTTGGTCTTCCTTACTCGTTGTCCATCTTTCACATGCAGAAGTGGCAAAAGGCAACTGAAAATACAATGGCTTGGGTCAGGTGCACCTTAGTCCTCAAAGCGACATTTTTGCTTTTTAACACTTTAAAGAGGGCTTTTGCAGCCAATTTGCCAAATGCAATACATCCTTTGATTTTTTGACCGCTGCTTCCACTGGAGTTAATTGTAGATCAAAGTAAAATTAAATCCTTGACAACGTCAGCATTTTCTCCATTTATCACGATGTTGGTTACTGGTCCAGTTTTGAGGATTTTTGTTTTCTTTATTTTGAGGTGTAATTCATACTGAAGGCTGACGTCTTTGATCTTCATCAGCAAGTGCTTCAAGTCCTCTTTACTTTCAACAGGCAAGGCTGTGTGTTCTGCATATTGCAGGTTGTTAATGAGTTTTTCTCTAATCCTGATGCTGCCTTCTTCATATAGTCCATCTCAGATCATTTGCTCAGCATACAAATTGAATAAGTATGGTGAAAGGATACAATCCTGATGCACATCTTTTCTGATTTCAAACTAAGCAGTGTCCCATTGTTGTGTTCCAGTTACTGCCTCTTGGTCTATGTAGAGAATCCGCATGAGCAAAATTAAGTGTCCTGGAATTCCCACTCTTTGCAATGTTATCCAAAATTTCTTATGATCTACTCAGTCAAATGCCTTTGAATAGTCAATAATTAACACAGAAAGATCTTTCTGTTCCACAGTCAGCCCCTGGCCTTGTTCTGACTGATGATATTGAGCTTTTCCTTTGTTTCTTTCCATAGATGTAGTCATTTTGACTTCTGTGTATTCCATCTGGCGAGGGCCATGTGCATAGTTGCCGTTTATGTTGGTGAAAAAAAGGTATTTGCAGTGAAGAAGTCATTGGTCTCGCAAAACTCTATCATTCAATCTCCGGCATTGTTTCTATCACCAAGGCCATATTTTCCGACTACCAATTGTTCTTCTTTGTTTCCAACTTTCACATTCTAATCACCAGTAATTACCAATGCATCCTGATTGCACGTTCAATCAATTTCAGACTACAGAAGCTGAAAAAAATCTTCAATTTCTTCAACTTTGTTCTTAGTGGTTGCTGCGTAAATTTGAATGATAGTCATATTAACTGGTCTTCCTTATAGGCCTATGGATATTATCCTATCACTGACAGCACTGTACTTCAGGATAGACCTCTAATTGTTCTTTTTGACGATAAATGTAACACCATTCCTCTTCAAGTTGTCATTTCTGGCGTAGTAGGCTATGTGTTGTCCGATTCAAAATGGCCAATACCAGTCCATTTCAGCTCACTAATGCCTAGGATATCGATGCTTATGTGTTCCATTTCATTTTTGAAGATTTCCAATTTTCCTAGATTCATACTTCGTATATTTCAGGTTCCAAGCATTAGTGGTATTTTCAATTGCCTCATATGCATGTGAAAGATGGACAATGAATAAGGAAGACTGAAGAAGAATAGATGCTTTTGAATTGTGGTGTTGGCAAAGAATATTTAATATACCAAAAGAACAAACAAATCTGTCTTGGAAGTAGTACAGCCAGAATGCTCCTTAGAAGCCAGGATGGTGATACTGCATCTAACATACTTTGGCCGTGTTGTCAGAAGAGATCAGTCCCTGGAGAAGGACATCATGCCTGGTAAAGTACAGGGTCAGCTTTTAAAAGAGGAAGACCCTCAATGAGATGGATTGACACAGTGTCTGCAACTATGGGCTCAAGCATAACAACGAGTGTAAGTATGGCATGGGACCGGACAGTGTTTCTTTCTGTGGTACATAGGATTCCTATGAGTCGGAAGCAACTCCACTGCACCTAATAACAACAACAATAAACATCTTTCTGGTATTCTCAGCTTTTAGCCAAGATCCACCAGACATCAGCAATTATATCCCTCCTTCCGTGTCATTTTCTTTATTTTTTTTCTTTCAAATCAGGATTTTTTAATTTTAATATTTATTTAACCACAACTTATTTTTAAAAAGGAAAAGAAAAGAAAGGGAACATATATCTGTGTACCCAAAGCCTAGCACACAGAGCACATGTTTCTTGTAGATCAGAGTCATTATACATGGTTGTCTGCCCAATGGATCAGAATCAAGTCATACAGAAATACAGCTGTATATGGCTTCATTATGTCATATCTTCTTTGACAAGACAAGTGATGGAACTTACCATTGTGCCAGTTGGGTAGTGCTCACATAGTTCATCTGAAGAGTTAGTGTTTCTTACTCTTTGGTCTGCCATCCCAATGATCCAGATCTTTCTTCATTATAATACCCTGATTCCATTACCCTTTGAAATCCTTCCACTGGCTATATACTTACATATTCAAATTTATCTCTCTAGGTTTATAGTCTCAGTCTTCCTCAATACATTTAATCAATTAATATATAAAAACAGAACCACCATGGCCAGAAGTAGAACTGAAGTTAATGTAACAGTGGTTAAGAATTTCAACCTAGGTTTACATTCCTACCCATTACTATCCACAGGACTCTGGATGTGAAAATAGCACCTACTTCATGGGGTTAATACGGGCATGGAATGAGCAATGTATGAAAAGTACTTGGTACTGTTCCTGACAGTGCACAATAAATGTTGTAATTATAATTAACAATAAACATGTTATAATTGTTATTATGTGATAGCAATGATGGAAATAACAGTAATTCCCAAATGGTATCAGGTAGATATTTTGATTTTTCTTTTTTTTTTTAATTATGCTTTAGATGAAGGTTTACAGAGCAAATTAATATCTCATTAGGCAATAAATACACATACTGTTTTGTGACATTGGTTGCCAACCCTACACCATGTCAATATTCTACCCTTGTCAACCTTGGGTTCCCCATTATCAGCTTTCCTGTTCCCTCCAGCCTTCTCATCCTTGCCCCTGGGTTGGTGTGCCCATTTAGTCTTGATTTGTTTTACGGGTCTGTCTAAATTTTGGCTGAAGGGTGAACCTTTGGAGTGACTTGAGTACTGATTTAAAAGGACACTTAGGGTCCATACTCTTGAGGTTTCTCCAGTCTCTGTCAGACCAGTAAGTATGGTCTTTTTTTGTAAGTTATAGTTTTGTTCTGCATTTTTCTCCAGTTCTGTCCTGGACCCTCTATTGTGATCCTTGTCAGAGCAGTCGTTGGTGGTAGCTGGGCACCATCTAGTTATGCTGGACTCAGTCTGGTGGAGGCTGTGGTAGTTGTGGCCCATTAGTTTCCACATCCTTTTCTGAATCGGCTTGAATTTCTGTCAGTTTCCTGTTGATGTACTGCCACAGCCATTTTTTAATTATCTTCAGCAAAATTTTACTTGAGTGAAATTTTAAGGAGGCATATTTAAATATAAAGACAAAGAATATATGAAATTTAAAAGGTCAAAAAGATACGTAAGACAAATATTAATTAAAAGGAAATATGGTTTAGCTATAAAATATTAAACAAAGCAGATTTTAAGAAAAAAAACTCCAGATATGAAGATGTTCACACACACCATATAAGACAGGCTCTATTTTTTTTTGGATTATTAGCTTGGAGTCCTGGTGGTGCAGTGGTTAAAAGCTGACACTTATCAAAAGGTTGGCAGTTCAAATCCACCAGCTGCTCCTTGAAAACCCTACAAGGCAGTTCTGCTTCACCCTATAGGGTTGCTATGAGTTGTAATTGACTCAACATGATTGGTTTTTATTTTTTCATATTAGCCAGCATGTTTTGTAATGCTCCTTGGTTTTCAGATACTTTCACTGACTTTATTTGACTCTATACCAAGGAGAACTACATTTCCCAAGATCCTTTGCCAGCATATTTCTTGTAGGAAATCACAATGTAAGACTGTCAGAAGATTAGAAAGGCTATAGGACAGAAGTCAGCAAATTTCTCCTTCTCTCTTTCCCCACTTCAACTATAGTTCCTGGAAGTAACCGTGGCTCGCCATGATTTCACTTTGAATAAATAGCCACTCTCTTCATGGTTTCAAATATTGTCTGCTGGTCCTCACCTTGGTTCTGGGTTCTGCATGAGGGCCCCACCCATGGGGTCCTGGAAGCCATCTTGTCCTGCTGTTTGACAGTTTTCTGGGTGTTGGAAGCAACATACTGATGGGAGTCTCTAAGTTGATTCAGCTTCCCTTGTTTGGTTCCTTGATTCCTTCATCTCCTATTGAAGTACTTATCTGAATTCTGTTCTCTCTTTTGAAATAGCTAGTGATCTCTCTCCTGATAACTGATTTTTAGATGAGGAAATTAGGCTTAGAAAAAAGTTTTTGAAAGAGACAACCTACTGGAGACATTTTCTTCTCATGATGATGGAAGAAACAATAGAGAAATATGAAAATATAATATCGCTGAAACTCTAGGCTTGGAAGTGGTATACAAACACTTTCAGCCACATGCTATTGAGCAAAGTTTATCAAATCACTAGGTTAACGCGTGATGGAGTGAAGAAGTGTGCTCCTCATGTGATCAGCAGAAGGCAGTAAATACTTGTCAAATGATAGTCTCTTTATCACAGACTCCAAACACCATGGGCAGAAAGTTAGTTGAAAAAACTCTTTAGCAACCATAAGAGTATATTCCACAATTATCATGGCAGATAGGAAACCCTGGTGGCGTAGTGGTTAAGTGCTATGGCTGTTAACCAAAAGGTTGGCAGTTCGAGTCCACCAGGCGCTCCTTGGAAACTCTATGGGGCAGTTGTACTCTGTCCTATAGGGTCACTATGAGGCAGAATCGACTCAACAGCAGTGGGTTTTTTGGGGTTTTGCATCATGGCAGATAAGGCAATATGAATCTTTTAAAAAGCATATCTCAGAGAGAAGATCCAGGGGCTATGCTATCAAAAAAAGGAATGTGAAAACTACTCCAAGGAGGCAGAAAAGTGGCCTTATCAGTGACTATTCCTCATCAGAAATATAGTGGGCCTTTAAATGTCTGCCTAATGGAATTTCAGAACTTCTGGGGGCTCATGATTCCTGTGGATATCTCATTCTTTCTTTCCTAATACCAGTGTTTATTTCTGTTATCCTGTCCCTGTCCAACCAAGACATGCTGGATATTTGGATAACTGGGAAATTTAGATAATTCACAGGTCATCAGATAAAAGATGGACCTTATTGGTGACTGCTTATCACCAAGAGATCCTGGGCTTTGAGCTTATTCCATGACTGAACGGGACATTTGGTTGTCTCCTTTGGAGAGGAGTTGGGACCCAGAAGGGTGAACTACTTGATTAGGAATGTTGGTTAATCATCTGATCTTCATCCTTCCTGGCTCAAGTTTAGATTGCACTTCCCTTTTCTCTGAAGTTAAGTGTGGACTGTGAAACATTAGTGCAAGTGACATGCGTAACCCATGGCAAGAATTTAGAGCCAGCGAGTGAAATTCCATATTCTTTCCATCTTCCAGAAATTGCTGTTGCTTCACAATGAGGGAAGCACCATCAGCCTGTGTCCCTGAG
This sequence comes from Loxodonta africana, assembly GCF_030014295.1. Taxonomy (NCBI): domain Eukaryota; kingdom Metazoa; phylum Chordata; class Mammalia; order Proboscidea; family Elephantidae; genus Loxodonta; species Loxodonta africana. The sequence continues at coordinate 6,051 of NW_026974869.1, read as the reverse complement.
GGAGGACAAATCCCAAGATAACATGCAGCGTGATCCAGAAATCCACTATTGTGGTTTTATGATAGAGATTTTTTTTTAATCACTGGTGTTATACTACAGCATAAACTAGAATATTATAACTAATTGCCCACATTCTAGACAAAAATTCATGTTTGTGATTCCACTCATCTAAAATTAACAAAATCTTGTCATTCCAGTGAGAAATTTGGGAATGTAGCTAAGTACACAGAGGGTAAAATTTCAGTGTTGAAGGGGAATTAGATTTGTGTATAAGTGGTAAAGACCAATGTTAAAATAATTTGGTAGTTTTTAAAATTTTTTTCTAACAAAATAAGACATAGACTCTGAAGTAACCCAATCTTCAAAAATACTGATATAGGATAGATGGAAATTACATAGGGGAATACAAAATAAATTCTTTTGTTCTTCTCATATTTTATAGAATAATCTCAGAAATTATACTTTTCATTAAGATTTCTGCCATTTTATTTTCATATCAAAAATATTTGAAAGGTAAAAATAAATATATCCTTCCAGCTTTCAAAAATAATCACTGAGTGTATCACAATAAACTGTTCTCTTAATTTGTTTTATTTCTGGGAGTATGCAATAAAATTGCCAAGGAAAACAATAAGGCATCAGCCAATATACTGGATTATGCAATGCTGAGTATATTCCTCAGCCTCCCTCAGAGGATGCACATGACCCCTTCCCTCACGAAAGTTGTTCTCACTTGTAAATTACTTTCACAGAAAAACAAACAAATATTTCTAATGCTAAGAAAACGTGGCTGTAGGCATCAGATGATAGTGGGTAAAAAAAAAAATGGGTAGAGCATCAAAAATCAGAAAAAAAGTATTTCCTTTTTATTAGGTGAAATAAATTTCTAAATGTTCACCATCACTACTCATCTTTCTTTTGGTATCTGGAGACCATAAACATCACTATTCATGGCACCATGACCTGCACGGTGACTAATAAATGATAAGTGTTTGATAACCTAATTGTTGACCTAAATAATATGTAAATTGATGGCTATATTTTCTTTTTTTATGTAGCATAAAGTAAGTTCCCTAAAACCCGTTGCCATCGAGTGGGTTCTGACTCCGACCAACCCTATACGACAGAGTAGAACTGTGCCATAGGGTTTCCAAGGAGTACCTGGTGGATTTGAACTGCTAACCTTTTGGTTTGCAGCTGTAGCTCTTAACCACTATGTTACCAGGGTTTCCAAAGTGAATCCACGGTCTTATATCAAAACTTGCTACTACATTCTGTAAATTGTATTTCCAGGCTTGGAGTGGATAAGAAAAGAAATTATAAACAAGAAATTTAAACATGGACTCATTGAGAAAAAATGTATATATATATATATATATAGTCCAATCAAATGAATTATTTGCAAGGGAAAAAGAATTAATATTTTGTTATAAAAGCTATGATTGGCAATAAATTTACTTTAAGTGAAATCATAATAGCAAGATATAAAATTGTTCTAAATTGAAATTTTTAAGCTTATTTTAAAAATCATAAATAGAGTGAGGGTAATGGGGAAGTTATGGTATATGGAAGCTTTTCAGAAGTAAATATTTAGCAAATGCGTATGGATAACAATTCTTTTTTTTAATATTAAGTATTCTTTTTATTGTGCTTTAAGTGAAAGTTTACAATTCTAGTAAGTTTCTCATACAAAAACTTATACAGACATGGTTAAGGTGATCCTAGTTGCTCTCCCTACAATGTGACAGCACTCTCCTTCTTTCTCCCCTGTGTATTTCCTGTGTCCATTCATCCAGTTCCTGTCCCCCTCTGCCTCCTCATCTCACCTCCAGAGAGGCTTTACCCACACAGTCACAATGTGTCTACTTGAGCTAAGAAGCACAATCCTCACCAGTTTCATTTTATGTCTTATAGTCCAGTCTTATCTTTGTCTGCAGAAGTGGCTTCAGAATGGTTTTAGTTTTGGGCTAACAGAGAGTCCAAGGGCCATGACCTCTGCAGTCCTTCCAGTGTTCAGTCAGACCATTTAGCCTGGTCTCTTTTACTAGAATTTGAGGTCTGCATTCCACTTTTCTCCTGCTCCATCAGAGATTCTCTGTTGTGTTCCCTTAGAGTGCAGTCATTGGTGGTAACCGGGCACCATCTAGTTCTTCCAGTCTCAGGCTGTTAGAGTCTCTGGTTTAAGTGGCACTTTCTGTCTCTTGGGCTCATATTTCCTTGAGTCCTTGGTGTTCTTCATTCTCCTTTGCTCCAGGCGGATTGAGATCAATTGATGCATCTTACATGGCCACTTGCTAACTTTCAAGACCCCAGACACCACTCATCAAAGTGGGACGTGGAATATTTTCTTAATACGATTTGTTACGTCAGTTGACCTAGATGTCCCCTGAACCATGGTCCCCAGACCCCCACCCTTGCTACTGTGTCCCTCGAAGTGTTTTGTTGTATTCAGGAAACTGCTTAGCTTTTGGATTAGTCCAGTTGTGCTGACTTCCCCTGTATTGTGTGTTGTCCTTCCCTTCACCTAAAATGATTCTTGTCTACTCTGTAATTAGTGAATATCCCTCTTCCTCCTTCACCATTCTCGTAATCATCAAAGAATGTTTTCTTCTGTGTTTAAACCTTTTCCTGAGTTCTTATAATAGTGGTCTCAAGCAATATATGTCCTGCGACTGACTGATTTCAATCAGCATAATGCCTTCCAGATTCCTACATGTTATGAGATGTTTCACGGATTCATTGTTTTTCTCTATTGTTGCATCGTATTCCATTGTGTGAATATACCATAATTTGTTTATCCATTTATCCATTGGTGGGCACCTTGATTGTTTCCATCTCTTTGCTATTGTAACAGTGCTGCAGTGAACATGGGTGTGCATATATCTATTCTTGTAGGGCTCTTATTTCTCTACACTATATTCCAAGGAGTGGGATTGCTGGATCGTATGGTACTCCTATCTTTTTAAGGAAACGCCAAATCGATTTCCTAAGTGGTTGTGCCATTTTACATTCCCACCAGCAATGTATAAGTGTTCCAGTCTCTCCACAACCTCTCCAACATTTGTTATTTTGTGTTTTTTAGATTAGAGCCAGCTTCGTTGTGGTAAGATGGTATCTGATTGTAGTTTTGATTTGCATTTCTCTAAAGGCTATTGATCATGAGCGTTTCCTAACGTAGCTGTTAGCTGCCTGAACGTCTTATTTGGTGAAGTTTCTGTTCATACCCTTTGCCCATTTTTTAATTGGTTTGTTTGTCTTTTTGTTGTTGAAGTTTGGCAGTATCTTGTAGATTTTAAAGATTTAGACACTGATCGGATTTGTTGTAGCCAAATTTTTTTTCCCAGTCTATAGGTAGTCTTTTTACTCTTTTGGTGAGGCCTTTGGATGAGGATAAGTGTTTCATTTTTAGAAGCTCCCAGTTATCGACTTCACCTTCCAGTGTTTGTGCATTGCTGGCAATGTTTTGTATACTGTTTATGCTATGTTTGAGGGCTACTAGAGTTCTTCCTATTTTTTCTTCCATGATCTTTATCATTTTAGATTTTATATTTAGGTCTTTGATCCATTTTGAGTTAGTTTTTCTGCATGGTGTGAGAGGTATGGGTCTTGTTTCATTTTTTTGCAGATGGGTATCCAGTTATTCCACCACCATTTGTTAAAGAGACTGTCTTTTCTCCATTTAATGGACTTTGGGCCTTTGTTAAATACAAGCTGCTCATACGTGGATGAATTTATGTCTGAATTCTCAATTCTGTTCCATTGGTCTATGTACCTGCTGTTGTGCCAGTACCAGGCTGTTTTGACTACCCTGGTGTTGTAATATGTACTAAAATCAGGTAGTGTGAGGCCTCCCACTTTGTTCTAATTTTTCAGTACTGTTTTACTTATTTAGGGCCTCTTCCCTTTCCATATGAACTTGGTGATTTGTTTCTCCATCTCATTAAAAAATGCCATTGGAGTTTGGATCAGGCTTGCATTTATCTATAGATTGCTTGGAGTAGAATAAACATTTTCACAATCTTGAGTCTTCCCATTGAAGAACAAGGTATGTTTTTTCACTTATGTAGGTCTCTTTCGGTTTCTTGCAGTAGTGTCTCATAGTTTTCTTTGTATAGGTCTTTTATGTCTCTGGTTAGATATGTTCCTAAGTATTTAATCTTCTTGGGGCTATTGTAAATGGTATTCATTTCATGATTTCCTCTTCGACTTTCTCTTTGCTCATATAGAGGAAGCCAACTGGTTTTTGCATGTTTATCTTGTATCCTGATACTTTGCTGAAATCTTCTATTAGTTCCAGTAGTTTTCTTGTGGATTCTTTAGGGTTTTCTGTGTATAAAATCATATCATCTGCAAATAGAGATAGTTTATTTCTTCCTTACCAATTTGGATGCTTTTTTTTTTTTTTCCCTAGACTAATTGCTCTGGCTAGGACCTCCAGAACAATGTTGAATAAAAGTGATGATAAAGGGCATCCTTGTCTGGTTCCCGTTCTCAAGGGGAATGATTTCAGACTCACTCCATTTAGGGTGCTGTTGGCTGTTGGCTTTACATAAATGTCCTTTATTATGTGGAGGAATTTTCCTTCTACTCCTATTTTGCTGAGAGTCTTTATCATGAATGGATGTTGGACTTTGTCAAATGCCTTTTCTGCATCAACCCATAAGACCATGTGGTTCTTGTCTTTTATTTATATGATGGATTACATTGATTGTTTTTCAAATGTTAAACCATCCCAGCATACCTAGTATGAATCCTACTTGGTCAAGGTGAATTACTTTTTCAATATGTTGTTGGCTAGAATTTTGCTGAGGGTTTTTGTGTCTAAGTTCATGGGGAATATTGGTCTGTAATTTTCTTTTTTTGTGGTGTCTTCACCTGGATTTGTTATGACGGTTATGCTGGCTTCATAGAATGAGATTGGGAGTATTCCATCCTTTTGTATGTTCTGAAATACCTTTAGTAGTAGTGCTGTTAACACTTCTCTGAAAGTTTGGTAGAATTCTCCAGTGAAGTCATCAGGGCCAGGGCTTTAATTTATTGGGAATTTTTAATTATCTTTTCAATTTCTTCTTTTGTTATAGGTTTATTTAGCTGTTCTACATCTGTTTGTGTTAGATTAGGTAGGTAGTGTGTTTCTAGAAATTTATTCAATTCTTCTAGGTTTTCAAATTTGTTGGAGTACAATTTTTCATAATATTCTGTTATGATTCTTTTAATTTCAGTTGGGTCTGTTGTAATATTGCCCATCTCATTTCTTATTCGGGTTATTTGCTTTCTCTCCTATTTTTCTTTTGTCCATTTGGCCAATGGTTTATCGATTTTGTTGATCTTTTCATAGAACCAGCTGTTGGTCTCGTTAACTCTTTCAATTGTTTTTCTTTTCTCTATTTCATTTAATTCTGCTCTAATTTTTATTATTTTGTTTCTACTGGTACCCTAGGACTTCTTTTGCTGCTTTCTTTCTATTTCTTTGAGTTGTAGGGATAATTCTTTGATTTTGGCCTTCTCTTCTTTTGGATGTGTGCATTTATTGCTATAAATTGACCTCTGAGCACTGTTTTGCTGTGTCCCACAGGTCCTGGTAGGAAGTGTTTTCATTCTCATTTGATTCTACGAATTCCTTTATTCCACCCTTAATTTCTTCTATAACCCAGTAGTATTTCAGCAAGGTGTTGCTCAGTTTCTGTGTGTTTGGTTTTTTTTTCACTTGCTTTATGTTATTGGCTTCTACTTTTATGGCTTTATGGTCAGAAAAGATGCTTTGAAATATTTTGATGTTTTGGATTCTGTTAAGACTTGCCTTATGACCTAATATGTGGTCTATTCTGGAGAACGTTCCATGTGCATTGGAAAAGAAAATATGCTTGTCTGCCGTTGGTTGGGGTGTTCTGTATGTGCCTATGAGATCAAGTTGGTTGATTGCGGCATTTAGACTTTCACTGTCTTTATTTAGCTTCTTTCTGGATGTTCTGTCCTTCACCAAAAGTAGTGTGTTGGAGCCTCCTACTATTATTGTAGAGCTGCCCATCTCTATTTTCAGTGCTTTTAGAG